>NC_048596.1:117454945-117637445 GCF_003668045.3 Cricetulus griseus | reverse complement strand
AAATAAATAAATAAATCTTTAAAAAAAAAAAAAAGAATTCAGGATACTCTTTTTTAGGGTCAGCTGACTGGTACCTGAATTTCTCTTTGCATGTAAAATACAGTGTTCACAAGACACAGCACAAGGAGGTGAGTCTTCAGGTGAATATCTTTACAACTTCCATTAAAAAAAAATAACTATTAGAGCTGGGCGTTGGTGGCGCACGCCTTTAATCCCAGCACTTGGGAGGCAGAGGCAGGCGGATCTCTGTGAGTTCAAGGCCAGCCTGGTCTCCAGAGCAAGTGCCAGGATAGGCTCCAAAGCTACACAGAGAAACTCTGTCTCAAAAAATCAAAAAATAAATAAATAAATAAATATTAGAAAACATAGTCAAAGTGAAAAAGTAATCCATGAAGCTTCTGAAATTGGGCTTGGGAGTGAGTGAAGAAACAATCAGAGATAAATTCACCAGAATTAAACAGAGATGGCAGATTTCAGATGGACACCAGCCATAGAAGACAAAGAAAACCATCACTGACAGAAATAATAGTGGGGAATTTTTGTTAGGAGATGGGGTTTAGTGAGGTGTGAAGGCGCATGCCTATAATCCCAGCACTTGGGAAGTGGAAGCAGGAAGTCAGTTCAGGGTCATCCTCTGAGGCATTTGGGTATGAGGTTTGAGGCCAGTCTGGGATATATAAGACCTGTCTAAAAAAGGCAAAAACAGAGAGACAGAGACAGAGATAGAGAAAGACAGACAGACAGAAAGATACAGAGAGAGGGAGACTGAGGATGCCTGAAACTGATTCACTGTGTAGCCCAGGGTGGTTTTAAGCCTATGGTATTAAGTGATCCCCCTGCCTCAGCTTCCCAAGTAGCTAGGATTGTAGGCAAGTGCCACCTTGCCTGATAATAACAATACAATTTAAGAACATCGGTAGCAGGGGCTGGAGAAATACCTCCGTGGCTAACACTTGTCACTGTTACATACTGCCTATAACTCCAGTTTCAGGGGATCCAATGCCATCATCTGGCCTCCTTGTGTAACTGCACACACATAGTGCACATGCAGACAAACACACAGAAATCTATTTTCTGAGACAGGGTCTCTCTACATAGCCCTGGCTGTCCTGGAACTCACTATGTAGAACAGGCTGGCCTCAAACTCAGGAAGATCCACCTTCCTCTGCCTCCTGAGTGCTGGAATTAAAGGTGCCACACCTGGTAACACATAAATATATATTTTTAAGTGTGCATTGGTGTTTTGCCATGGGAAGTTTTGGGTCCCCTGAAACTAGAGTTACAGACAGTTGTGAGCTGCCATATGGGTTCTGGGAGTTGAACCCAGGTCCTCTGGAAGAGCAGTCAGTGCCCTTAACCACTGAGCCATCACTCCAGCCCCATAAATGCATTTTTAAGGATTTTTTTCTTTGTATGTACATTGGTGTTTTGCCTGCATGTATGTCTTGTGTGAGGGTGTCAGATCCTGGAGTTACAGACTATGTGAGCTGCCATGTGGGTGTTGGGAATTGAGCTCAGGTCATCTGGAAAAGCATCCAGTGCTCTTGGCCCTGAGCCCTCTCTCCTGACCCCCTACACACACACTTTTTTTTTAATTAAAGCAAAAGAAAGAAAGTAGGAACATCAGCACCAGGTGGTGTGCACAATTTTAATCCCAGCACTGACGAGACAGAGGCAGGCAGATCTCTGAGTTTGAGGCCAGCCTGATCTACAGAGCGAGTTCCAGGACAGCCAGGGCTACACAGAGAAACGAAACCCTGTCTTAAAAAAAAAACAAAAAACAAAAAAAAAAGATTTGGGCTCGTGAGATGGCTCAGAGGGTAAAGTATTTTCTGTGTAAACATGAGAAGCTAAGTTTGGATCCCAAACACCCAAATAATAGCTAGATGTGGCAGCACCAGTCTATAACCACAGCGCTGAGGGCTTAGGGACAGATGGATCCCTGGAGCTTGTAGCACATGTTCTAATAGGTCTTGATAATAAAAGCCTGGAGTCAGATATAGGGCTAAGTGCTGAGAGATCAGAGAGACAAAGGAGCAAAACCACAGCCACACCTTACCTTCTCAACTTCCCAGCCGAAAAGAGAGCAAGCTCCTGTCTCCTCTCTCCACCTAGCTTATATTCCTCTCTCCACCTAGCCAGGTCACTTCCTGTCTGTCTGTACAGACCTCCAGGCTTCTATGGTTAGCTAGGGGCTAGCTCTACCCTCTGACCTTCAGGCCAGCTTTATTTGTTAATGTATAACAAATATCACCACAGGAGCTCACTGGCCAGACAGGGTGGCTGAAATGGCCATCTTTATGTTCACTGAGAGACCCTGTCTCAAAAACAAAGAAGCAAGAGACAACCCCTGGCCTCCACATACACATGCTTAGGTGTAGACCGTGCATATACAAGTGCACGAATACACACGCACACAGTCAAAATAAAACAGAACAGACTGCCAATCTTCAGCCTCAGAGTGAACTGAAGGGACAAAGATTGTGTTCCTGTCAATTCTTCAATCGCAGTAATGGAGATGAAAAAGAGAATGGAGCCTCATTTTCCAACGATTGACAAGAAAGAATTTTAAGACCTAGAATTTTACACCCAGTTGAACTTTCATTCAAATGTGAGACCATGACTTCAAAAAAATCCCATCATGCATAGAAAGCCTGAGAAGGCTTGTCACACAAAGATTCACACAAGAGCTAGTTTTGAATAAAGTCCTTAAATAGTAGGACAGAAAAATCTGGTCAATTCCAGAAGTAAAATAAGTTAAAATGATCACCTTTGTCCTTTTAAAAGTCTAAGGTGAGGGCTGGAATTGTAGGTCAATGATAGAGCAATTCCCTAGCAAGAGGTGTCCTGGACTTGACACCCAGCACCACACACACACAGACACACAGACACACAGACACACAGACACACACACACACACACACACACACACACACACACACACACACCTAAAAGAAAGTCTTAAGGATAAACATTCTCATATCAATATGATGTGCTTATTCCTTGTTTTAAAGTTTATTCGATTTGTGTGTCTGTCTGTCTGTCACAGTGCCCACATCTGTGAGTTTGCAAAGGCTAGAAAAGGGCAACAGATCCCTCAGAGCTGGGGTTAGAGGCATTTGGGGGACATGGGCTCTGGAATGTGAACTATAGTCCTCAAGAATGACCAGCAAGCACTCACCCCCTGAGACATCTCTCCTCATATCTCCAGACCTGTTACCTCTTTTTGCTTTGTTTTCTAGACAGGGTTTCTCTGTGTAGCCCTGGCTCTACTGGAACTCACTCTGTAGACTAGGCTGGCCTTGAACTCAGGGATATGTTATAAAATAATCTTTTTGTACACTGTGGAGATGTATCACTCTGATTCATTTAATAAAAAGCTAAATGACCAATAGCTAGGCTGGATTTCCCTATAGACAGGATGCTGGGAAGAAGGTGAAGATGCCAGGAAACACTGAGCAAGCAGGATGGGCACTATAGAGATGAAGTAATAAAGCCACGAGATAGAAAGTTAATTAATAGAAATAGGTTAATTTAAGCTATAAGAGCTAGTTAGAAACAAGCCTAAGCTATTGCCTGAGCTTTCATAACTAATAATAAGTCTCCATGTCATTACTGGTGAGAAGTTGGTCCCAACGAAAAAATTGAACAACAGAGATCAACCTGCCTCTGCCTCCCCTCCCTGGAGTGCTGGGATTAAAGACCTGTGCCGCCAACAGGCAGGCCACTTTCTCCTTAAAGGAAAGATACACACAGGATTTGTTGATTTTCTTTGAAATATAGTCTGCAACTTAGCCCTGGCTAGCCTCAAACTTGCTACATGCACAAAGCTGACCTGGAACCTGCAGCAACCCTCCTACCTCCTCCCAAGTGCTGGGACTGCAAACATGTACAATTGGAAATGTTTTAACTTTTTTTTTTTTTTTTTTTTTTTTTTTTTTTTTTTTTTTGGTTTTTCGAGACAGGGTTTCTCTGTGTAGCTTTGGAGCCTATCCTGGCATTCACTCTGGAGACCAGGCCGGCCTCGAACTCACAGAGATCCGCCTGCCTCTGCTTCCCGAGTGCTGGGATTAAAGGCATGCGCCACCAACACACAGCATGTTTTAACTTTTTATATTTATTAATTTAATTTATTTGCATGGGGTGGTGCGTGCATGGCCTAGAAGCATATGGAGATCAGAGGACAACTTTCAGAAATCATTTCTTTCCTTCTACTGTGTGAAACTTGGGGATGGAACTCTGATTATCAGACTTGGCATAGTCACCATTACCAGCTAAGCCACCTCACTGGTCTCAAGATTCCAATGCTTTAAAGCAAACAAACAAAAAATAGTCAGTGATGTCTCATGCCTTTAATTCAAGCATTCAGGAGGCAGAGGCAGGTAGATCTCTGTGAGTTCCTGATCTGCAGAGCGAGTTCCAGGACAACCAAGGCAACACAGAGAAACCCTATCTCAAAGAAGAAGAAGAAGAAGAAGAAGAAGAAGAAGAAGAAGAAGAAGAAGAAGAAGAGAGAGAGAGAGAGAGAGAGAGAGAGAGAGAAAGAGCCGGGCGTTGGTGGCGCACACCTTTAATTCCAGCACTTGGGAGGCAGAGGCAGGCGGATCTCTGTGAGTTCAAGGCCAGCCTGGTCTCCAGAGTGAATGCCAGGATAGGCTCCAAAGCTACTCACAGAAAGAAAGAAAGAAAGAAAGAAAGAAAGAAAGAAAGAAAGAAAGAAAGATTTAAGTAAAGAAGTAACTGCCAGGTACTAAGTGTACACCTATAGTCCCAGCTATTTAGGAGGCTGAGGCAGAAGGCTTATCTGAATTCAGGAATTTGAGATAAGTTCAGCCTTGACAACAAGTAAAATTTTGCCTGTCTCAAGGGGGGAAAAAAGAATACTTCCAATTACATTAATGACAGAAATGAATTAAAAAAATATCTAAAGTCCTTCAAAAGAAGGGAAATGGGTAGGGATGGGGAAATGGCTCAGTGGTAAGAGCATAAGGATCTGAATTCAAATTCCCAGCACCCACATAGAAAGCCCAGCATGGCTGCGGATGGTTGTAACTCAGGGTTTCTGGACACAGATTCTGGGAGCTCGCTTGCCAGCCATCCTAGCCAAAACATAAAGCTTCCGGTCCCCGTGAGAGTTCCCATCTCAAAGGAATGAGATGAAGACTAACAGAGAACGTCTAGTGTTGTTCTCTTGTGGCTTCTGTGTGTGTGCAACCTCACTCCACACACACACCTTGTGTCCTCCTGTGCCCTCTTCGTGTGTGCACCCCCCTACACAAACACACACAGCCCCAAAAGACATTGAGTTAGGGGAGGTGAGACAGCACTAACTATACACCCAGAAAGACACTGAGTTGGGCTTAGAGGGTGCTCAATAGAGGAACACTGCTTAGCATGCATGAGACTGGCATTCAGTCCCGAGCACACACAAAAAGACAGCAAAGTGCATACTGAATTTCTAAAAATCCCAGCTATATGCTTTTTATATACAATCTACCTATACTATAAGGATGCTTGGATGTTGGGATAAAAAAGGATGGAAGCCGGGTGTTGCTGGCTCATGCCTTTAATCCCAGCACTCAGGAGGCAGAGGCAGGAGGATCTCTGTGAGTTCCAGGCCACCCTGGTCTACAGAGTGAGTTCCAGGACAAGCTCCAAAGCAACACAGAAAAATCCTGTCTCAAAAAATAATAATTAAAAAAAGGGGGAGTGTGTAACCAGGGCTGGAGAGATGGCTTGGTGGTTAAGAGCACTGGCTGCTCTTCCAGAGGATCTGGGTTCAATTCCCAGCACCAAGAGAGTAGCAGCTCATTGGCATCCCCTGCTTCAATTCAAGGGGAAATTGTCGCCTCTTCTGACCTTTATGGACACTGCATGCATGTGGTGTGCAGACATACAGGCAGGCAAAGTGCTTTCACAGATAAAAAGAATTAAAAAGAGGGGGGGGGTAAAGACGAGAATGAAGCCGGGCATTATTTCACATGCCTTTATTCCCAACACTTGTTTGACAGAAGCAGGCAAATATGGAAAAAGTCTTATCAAGCAAGTATAAAGATGGTGGCACATGCCTGTAATCCCAGCCCCTGGGAGGCAGAGGCAGGAGGACCTGGAGTTCAAGGACATCTCTGCCTACTTAGCAAGTTAGAAGGCAGTCTGGCCTGCATGAACTCAAAACACCAAGAAGAGAAATGTAAAGGTATGCAATCATGTTCATATTAGATACAATGGTCTTCTAGCCACAGAACATTGTTACAAACGAGCAAATTCACTCTATTATGATGAATGACATCATTCTCAAGAAGTGGTAGCGATTTTAAACTTGTGTGCACCTAATAAAGTATATGAAGCAAAAAATTGATAGAGCCACGAGGAGCAATGCCTAATGTATCATCAGAGTGGGAGATTTTATCGAATTGCTCCTAAGTGAGTCGAACGGCAGAAAAGCTGCGAAACAGATCAGGATGACAACATTAGCAAGTTTGGCCTAATGAATAAAGAGAGAGCTCTGCAGCCAACAGTGGGGGAAACAATTGTTTTCCTCATTCACACATGAAACACTAACAAAAATTAAGGAAACCACAACCCATTTTCAATGCATGGGGAGTAAATGGGTCATTCTGTCTGAACAAAAGGTAGTAAAGTTTAAAGTTAATTACAAAAAGTAAAAATTTAAAATGCTTCCCAAATAGTGATTTCTAGAGGTTGGGAGGGGGTAGAGGAGTAGGCATAAGGGAAGCTGGGCTTGACTGGTTCGTGCCAACATGTACTGAAATATCACAACACTTAATTAATGTGTGCCATTAATATATGGTAACCCAAACCAAGGATTTAAATACCCACATCTGAGGAAACTCTAAAACAGACTTCGAAGCAACTCATGGGTTATTTTAGTTTTGCTTTCTGTTGCTGTGGTGAGCACAACTTGGGGAGCAAAAGCAACTTGGGGAGGAAAGGGTTTATTTCACCTCCAGCGTCCAGTCTGTCATGAAGGGCAGCCAAGGCGGGAACTGAAGCAGAGCCCATGGAGGAGTGTGGCTTACTGACTTCCTTCTGGCGTCCTCTGTTTACTTTCTTATACATGCAGAGCCACTAGCCCTGGAATGGCACTGCCCACACTGGGCTTGGCCCTTTGTCATCAATCAAGAAAATGTCCCATAGGCTTGTCTTCAAACCAATCCCATAGGGACGGTTTCTCAATTGAGGTTTTGTCTTCTCAGTCGACTATAGCTTGAGTCAAGTTGACAAAAACAAAACAAAACAAAACAAAACAAAAAAACTAATCAACCACATGGATTAAAGAAGCCCTTAATGGAACTGGACACGGTGGTGCGGTGGTGCGGTGGTGCACACCTTTAATCCCAGCATTTGAAAGACAGAGGCAGGAGGAACTATGTGAGTTCGAGGCTAGCCTTGTCTACATAGTGAACTCCAGGCCACATAGTGAGATCTTGTCTCAAAAAAAAAAAAAAAAAAAAATGGCCTTACTCAGCTGGGTACCATGACTCATTCCTGAAACTACAAGGCTTGGGAGGCTTGGGAGGCAGAGGCAGATGGATCTCTGTGAGACAAAGGTAGGGGAATGAATATCAATTCCAGGCCAGCCTAGGCTAATATTGTGAGCTTCTAACTCAAAAAAACTAAGGAAAGGGACAAAGCAGAAAGAACTAGAAGTAGTGGCATGAGTTTGGTGATGTCCCTGGATAGAAGGTCATGATACAGAAATTATTAATTAAAAAGAATAAGCTGAAATTTAAAATATTTAATCATATTTTTCAGAAATATTCAATGCTAAAACATGGATGGGTGACACAAGGTGACAGTGGGGGCTGCTAGGTTGTGTAGCTGCTGGGCTGAGAGGCAAGTGTACAGGAGGGGCAGAGCCTAGCATGGGAAATCAGAGCGCAAGCAGGGTGAGGAAGATGTACCCCGTGTGGAGGATGCTGAGGGAGGAGCTGCACAGCCTAGCATCCAGGAACCACACAAGGGTTTCCTCTGGGGAGGTGACCCTTCTTGCAGAGACAAAGCTCAAAAAGGATGAGAGACACTTAGGAAGAGATGGCAGAGGTGATGCGGCGTTGGCATGCCCGAGGAAATTCATTAATAAGATAGGAAATGCTAGGTGTATCTCTGTCTGAGGTCGGAGTCTCAAATATGAAACGGAAAGCTCATGGGGTTGGGTTGGAATTTAAGGGATCACGTGACTCGTGGTTTTCAGTTTAGACAGAGAAATAAATGAAGGCATACATTTATATCCCGAGTTTTGTCCACTGATAAGTCCTGGGGGATGGGGCGAAGCAACACCCCAAGTTAAACACACACAGGCTGATATGCGCAGAGCAGCGGAGTGCTGATGGAGTTGGAAATGGGACAGGTATCATGGTGCACTCAGGGCCCGGCCATGCCAGCCCCCAGCGAAGGGGCTGCTGGACACTCGGGGCCCGGCCGTGCCAGCACCAGTGAAGGGGCTGCTGGACACTAAGGGCATTATTTGAAGTCATCACAAAATACATTCTTAAATCTAATAGACATGCTAGGCAGTGGTGACACAGACCTTTAACCCCGGCACTCCAGAGGCAGAGAAAGGTGGGTCTCTTTGAGTTTGAGGTCAACCTGGTCTTTAGAGCGAGTTGCAGGACAGCCAAGGCTGTTACATGGAGAAACCCTGTCTCCAAAAACCATAAATGAAAAATAAAAACCATGAGACAAGCAGTCTGAGGATCCATGTTTCTTTGAAAGAAACTGAATGTGTATTCAAAACAAAACCTGAGGCTGTAGTTTATTTGGTAGTATAAGCAAAGCCTTGGGTCTTATCCCTAGCACCTAGTAACAGTGGCTCTAGCCTATATCCTCAGGGAAATAGAGGCAGTGGAATGGAAGGTCAGTGTTATCCTTCAACACTGAGACTATCTCAAAGGGAAAAAAGATTGCTTTTGTTTTTGAAACAGGGTTTCTCTGTGGAGCCCTGGATGTTCTGTGACTCGCTCCATAGACCAACCTGGCCCCAAAATCAGAGATGAGCCTGTCTCTACCTCATTAGTACAGGGATTAAAGTTGTACACCACCACACCCAGCTTTAAAGAAATTTTTAACTGGGTGTGGTAACACACACCTGTGATTCTAGCCACTTGGGACATCTCTTGGGACATTTGAAACCAATCTAGGTTACATAGTGAGTTTAAAACCAGCCTAAATGCCAGGCAGAGGTGGTGCATATCTTTAATCCCAGCATTCTGGAGGCAGGTGGATCTCTGTGAGTTCTAAGCCAGCCTGGTCTACAGAGTGAGTTCCAGGACAGCTAAGGCTGTTACACAGAGAAATCCTCTCTTAAAAAAAAAAAAAAAGACCAACCCCTAAGCAAAAAATAAACTCTTCATACACGCATATGAAGGAATATTGTGTTAAAAACAAAGAAAAAAGTTTGAAAACCAACTTTCTAAGTCATTAGAGGAAAAAGAACAAATTAAACTCAAAGTAAATAAAGGAAATAAGAGAAGAAATCGATGGGATAGGAACCAGACAGGCATTAGAGAAAAATCAATGCACCTGAAAGCTGCTTCTCTGGCAAGATCGATGGCATTGATAAACCTCCAGATAGACTGATCAAGAAAAGTGAAAGGAAGATGCAAATTATCAATACATGTTGATTGGAGTTGGCTTTCCTCATAGGCCAAACACTCCAGAGTTAAAGCCACAAAAACCAGGCTTCTCAAAAGGCCCAGTGTCTGCCCCAGCCCTTCCACCCAGTCTCCTGTGATCCTCCCTGCCATCTGGTTACTTGTTGGCATCAGAATTGTATAAGCAGAGCTGATGAGATGGCTCAGTTGGGAAAAGCTCTTGCCACACACTCTGGTGACCTGAAGCCAGAAGCCCGCCTAAAGGTGGAAGGAGAGAACTGACTACATACGTGTCCACTGGCCTCCACATGCATGACCTCCGAATCACATACTCATGCACACACATTTAATACGCATGTTTTTAAGCAGAAAACGAGTAGGCAGTGTGTTTGCACTGTTGTTTGAAGGGCTGATATGTCTCCCACGCAGGACTGTCTGTTTAGAAAGGCGTAAGATTCTTGTGATATAGTTGTGGGTCCTGGTGACGCAGGCCTATACTGTTAGCACTTGGCAAGAGACTTGCCAAGAGCTGTAGGCCAGCCTGAGCTACATCATTAGACCCTACCTCAAAAACAAAAATAAAAAACCCACACACACCGGGATTTCTCTGGCACCCTCAAATATAATCAATATATTCAAATAAATGCTTCTTACTCTGGTTCAAAAATAGATGCCAGTGTGTACTCAATAGATCAGGGAATGCAGTCATGATCGATAAATATCACAGAGAATTCCTAAAGGGCCCTGACTCCACAGAAGAGGCCATCCAAATTAACTTTCCAGTCTATTCCTTGGAATCCTGTTTAGATCCCAAAGAACTGCTTGTTGGAGACTCTGTTTATCATGCAGCCAGCATAGTTGGTGACCAAAGGACGGGTGCATCTTTACCCAATGATGAACTCCTCAGAGAGTGAGACTGTCTACTTCTGTGACCCCCTTGGATTTAAGAAGCATTCTGCAACCTTTCCTGGGGTAGTACCCGCAGACAACAGATCAAAGAAATGAATGCTCCCCAAGTCAAGCTTGAGGAACCACTAAGTCTGCTGGGGTCACTTATAGGAGACTGATGGTTCAAGCAACTGCATTACTGACAAGCCCACCCCGGCACGGGTGATGACAGATGACAACTGCTTCCCTGCAGCACACTCTGCCCAACTTGCATTTGCTCCACCAGAGTCTTCTCTCCCCAGCATAAACACACACACACACACACACACACACACACACACACACACACACACACACGTGCGCACGGAATTTTTCATCAGGACCACTGACCAGCTCCCAAAATAACCACACAGAAACTTAATATTAATTATAAATGCTCAACTGATAGCTCAGGCTTGTTACTAACTAGCTCTTACAACTTAAATGAACCCATATATCTCATCTAAGTTCTACTACATGGCTCATGCCTCGTTAGCTCATTTTCTGCTTCCTTTGTGTCTGCTCACCACTCCTCAGACCCCGCCCTTCTTCTTCCCTGCATCCTCCTAGTCTGGCTCTCCTCCCCAATCTCTTCCTGCTCAGCTATAGGTCAGTCGGCTCTTTATTAATCAATGAGAGTAATACATATTTACAGGCTACAAAGGTTATTTCACAGCAACACAATTCCTGTATAACACGGGGGGGAGGCACCTGAAACCAAGTAACTCTTGGAGATTTCTGTGAGTTTCATCAGCTCCTGAGCCCAACAGGCCTCTCCTTTCTCTGGGAGGGAAGGCTCCAATTCAAAAGGAAATACCCACACTAAATTGTTTACTTAAAAAATCTTCATTGAAACTATGGTTGCAGACTAGGAGTGGAGTTCCTTGGTAGAGCATATTCTTAGTATGCTCAAAGCTCCAAGTTCAATCTTCAGTACCATACTTAAATATACTATAGCCATTTGTTTTTATCTTCACAGAGTGTAATAACTGAAATGGTGTCTTAGTTACTGTTCTGTTGCTGTGAAGAGACACCATGACCATGGCAACTCTTCTTTTTTTGTTTTACTTTTCGTTTTTTTTTTGGGGGGGGGGAGTTCAAGACAGAGTTTCTCTGTGGCTTTGGAGGCTGTCCTGGAGCTAGCTCTTGTAGACCAGGCTGGTCTGGAATTCATAGAGATCCACCTGCCTCTGTCTCCCGAGTACTGGGATTAAAGGCGTGCACCACCAAAGCCCAGCTTCTTTTTGGTTTTTCAAGACATGGATTCTCTGTGTAGTCTAGGCTGTCCTGGAACTCCCTCTGTAGACCAGGCTGGCCTCAAACTCACAGAGATCTGCCTACCTCTACCTCCTGAGTGCCAAGATTAGAGGTATGCACCAACATTGCCCATCCTGGCATGGACTTTTGAAACCTCATAGCCCACTCCTAGTGACACACTTCCTCCAACAAGGCCACACCTCCTAATCCTTCCCAAACAGTTCACCAACTGGGAACTAAGCATCCAAACATGAGCCTATGGGGTGGGAAGCGGGGGACATTCTCATTCAAGGCACTACAACTGCTAACTCAATGGTAAATGCATTTTAATTATTTGATCTCATTGTTGCCCTCAGTAGCCATGTGGTGACTTCTGAACCTAGTGACAGGCACTTGTAATGATTCCTGATTCTGCTGTGGTTATGTAAGCACTTGCATGGCTTGATTCAGTTGCTTGAATTTTTTTTCAATTTGAAGGTAATAACTTATAATTGATGAAGAGTTGTAGCCACTAGACCTTGTTTGTTTGTTTTTTTAATGTGTTCAGTTATTAATGTGAGAAGAAATACCCTAGGGCCAGCAAGACAGCTCAGTGGATAAAAGCTCTCACCACAAAAGTCTGTGATTTGAGTTCAGTCCCCCAAACCCACATAAAAAATGGAAGGAGAAGCCTTGCATGGTGGCATGCGCCTTTAATCCCAGCACTCGGGAGGCAGAAGCAGATGAATCTCTCAGTTCCAGGCCAGCCTGGTCTACAAAGTGAATTCCAGGATGACCAGGGCTACACAGAGAAACCCTGTCTCGAAAAACAAAACAAAATTGGAAAGAGAGAACTATACAAGTCGTCCTCTGACTCCACATGAGCTAACACACACACACACACACATACACACACACACACATACACACACCACCACCACCACCACCACCACCACCACCATTATCATCACCATAACAATAATAAATAATTTTAGATATAAAAAGGGGCAGCCAGGCAGTGGTGGCACACTCCTTTAATCCCAGCACTTGGGAGGTAGAAGCAGGTGGATCTCTGTGAGTTCAGGACCACCCTGGTCTACAAAGCAAGTTCCAGGACAGCCTCCAAAGCCACAGAAAAACCCTGTCTTGAAAAACCAAAAAAAAAAAAAAAAATTTAAAAAGGGGGCTACAGAGATGGCTTAGTGGTTAAGAGCACTAGCCGCTCTTCCAGAGGACCCGGGTTTGGTCCAGCACCCACATGGCAGATCACAACCATCTGTAATTCCCATTCCAGGGGATCCAATACCCTCACATACACATAGATGCAGGCAAAACACCACTATGCATAAAATACAAATAAATGAATTTAAAAAAGGAATCTCTGTTACACATTTACCTCATAGGACTGATGGGAAACAGGAAAC
The DNA here is from genome assembly GCF_003668045.3 of Cricetulus griseus. Classification (NCBI taxonomy): domain Eukaryota; kingdom Metazoa; phylum Chordata; class Mammalia; order Rodentia; family Cricetidae; genus Cricetulus; species Cricetulus griseus. The sequence goes on along the minus strand of NC_048596.1, from coordinate 117,624,244 downwards.
ACAGACCAAGAGCGTGGACTAGACTCTCCCTGGTTAGGAGTGTCTATTTATATATGAGAATTTCCCCAAGTCCTGAGCTATTGTTGACAAAAGCAAGAAGTTGTGTTTGCTGCATGGTACAGTGATGACAGGTAGCAGTAATGTACTAGATATTCCAAAAAGCTGGGAGAAAAGGACTCTTTTTTTTTCAGTGCTGGGTTTTGAAGTTAGGGTGTCACCTCTGCTGGTGACAACTGATTGACAGATTCCTTCATCCGTTGATTCACGGATTCATTGATTGAGATAGGATGTGGATAAGTCACCTGGACTATCCTTGAACTCCCTCTACAACAGCCCAGGTAAAAGTTTGTGATGGTCCTGTCTCTGACTCCAGAGTAGCTGAGATTAGAAAAGATTTTGAATGGCTTTATCAAAAGGAAAATGACTGATATTTTCAGAGTTATTTAAGATTTGAACATTTACAGGGCTCAGGGTTAAAGGTGACTACGGGTTCACATGCAAGCTCACAATGGCATGTGACTCCAGTTCCAGGGGACCCAACACCCTCTTCTGACCTCGTCAGTCTCCTCCAGGCTCATGGTATGAATATATTCATGCAGGCTCACACATATACACACAAATCAATCTTTTTAAAAAGTATTTGAACATTGCACACCTGTAATGAATACTGATGCCTACATCAGTCTCTGCCCTCCACACATACATACACTTTCACAAATGAAAATGTGCCTGTCTGTCTGTCTGTTGGTGCACCATGCCTGTAATATGTACAGGTACTTTTGGAGACTAGAACGGTGTCAGGTTCTCTGGAATTGGCGTTACTAGGTATGGGCCCTGGGATCCAAACCTAGATTCTTTGCAAGAACAACAAGCATTCTTACCCACTGATCCAGCTCTCTATCTCCCCACCTCATTTTCTAGTTAAGAGTCTTTTGTTTTTCTTTTAAAACTATATAGGGAGGCAGAGGCAGGTGGATCTCAGTGAGTTTGAGGCCAGTCTGGTCTACAAAGTGAGTTCCAGGACAGCCAGGACTATTACAAAGAGAAACTCTGTCTCTAAAAAACAACAAAACCAAATGCCGGGTTGGGTGGGGGGTGGTGGTGGGGGTGGGGGATGCCTTTAATCCTAGCACTCTGGAGGCAGAGGCAGGTGTATCTCTGTGAGTTCAAGGTCAGCCTGGTCTACAGAGAGAGCTCCAGGACAGCCGGAGCTACATAGAGAAACCCTGTCTCCAAAAACATATATATATATATATATATTGAACTCACAGAGATCCATCTGTCTCTGCTTTCTGAGTGCTGGGATTAAAAGCATGAACCACCACCACCTGGCAAAACAATCATTTGTTTAAAAGTAAATAGGTTCATATTCCCTCTCTTCCACTCAATCCTACTGCTAAGTATCAACCATCTTTTTTTGTTTGTTTGTTTGTTTGTTTGTGTTTCAAGACAGGGTTTCTCTGGGGCTTTGGAGGCTGTCCTAGAACTAACTCTTGTAGACCAAGCTGGTCTCGAACTCACAGAGATCCACCTGCCTCTGCCGCCCGAGTGCTGGGATTAAAAGTGTTTGCCACCAACGCCAGGCAGTATCAGCCATCTTAACATCTTTATTTTTCCTTCCTGATCTTGCCTTTGCTTCTAGGAGTAAACATGGACAACTATTTCTTGATTTCTCAGCTTAGGACCTGATCATATGACTTCCCACTGTAAACAATTAGAATAGCTGAGAAGCACTTTCGAGCATTCCTGCTGCCATCTCTGCCCACCCTTGACTGAATCACCTAGTCAGGCTCTCTCTGGGGAGGTATTTCCTTAATGCTTATAGTTCACGCAGAGTTCCATGATTTTGTTTATTTTCTGGGAAGAACTTTTTTTTCCTCCAAATTAATTCCTGCTTTATTCTTAAATTCACTCTGTTTCTATGCCCTCATCACTAACGCCCAATTCCCAAGCTGCCTAAATGCTTCAAAGATGTCAGGCAGTGAATTGTTTTGTTTTCTATTTTAATTATTTGTTTTTATGTTTTGTTTTGTTTCATTTTTTTCCTTAGTTTTCGGAGATAGGATTTCATGTAGTCCAGACTGGGCTCCATCTATCTGCCTCCACTGCTCAAATGCACAAATGCAGGAATAATGGGTGTATACACCACACCTAGATACTACTGCTTTTTCTGGATTTTTCAATTTTTATTTTATGTGTATGGGTGTTTTGTCTGTATGTGTGTGTGTGCACCACCTGTGCACCTGGTGCCCTCAGGGGCCAGAAGACGGAATCAGATCCCCTAGAACTGGAGTTACAGACGGCTGTGAGCAGCCATGTCAGTGCTGGGAATTGAACCCTGGTCCTTTGGAAGAGCAGCCAGTGCTTTTAAGTGCTGAGCCATCTCTCCAGCCCCTCTTCAGCCAATTTAAAAGTACATTCTGGCAGGACCTGGTGATTCACAGGGCCTGGTAGTGGTGTGGTGGTGGTTTTTGAAACAGGGTCTCACTATGTACCCCTGGCTGGACTGGAACTCACAGAGATATATTTGCCTCTACCTCCATGGTGCTGGGACTAAAGATATGTGTCACAAATTGGTGACATCAAACTGAAGTTCACTCCTGCAATCCCAGAACTTGGAAGACTGAGACAGGAGATTTGGCGTGCATTCCAGGATCTTCAGAATGAGAACCCATTTCAAAACAAAGCAAACAATTGTTAACATCATCCTGGAGTCCATCCTCATTTAATCTCTGTCTATTTCTGCCTCCTTTGGCTCCATCTCCTTTGCTTAGGAGTCCCCGGGGCTCTTCCACAGTCTCTGTTGCCATGGGACCTTCCAGGTCTTCTGGGAGACCCACAGAGAGCTTGCCTAGATATACAAGAAGCTGGCAAAGGTCATCTCAGGATAAGTTCTGCCCCTCCAACTAGGTGTTACTGCCTCCATTTTTACTGAATAGAAACTCAGGCCCATAACAACCCACAGTGTAGAAAGTGGAGCTTCAGTGTCCATATATGAGAGAAGACTTGTCATGCTTGTTTTCATTTTCTTTCTCTTTTTTTGTTTTTGTTTTTGTTTGTTTGTTTGTCTTGTTTTTGAGACAGGGTTTCTCTGTGACTTTGAAGGCTGTCCTGGAGCTAGCTCTTGTAAACCGGGCGGGTCTCAAACTCACAGAGATCTACCTACCTGCCCTGCCTCCCGAGTGCGGGGACTAAAGGCATGCGCCACCACCACCCGGCCATGCTTGTTTCCTGAGTCTGGCTTATTTTGTGGCATGATTATTCCCAGTTCCATTTTTCTAGATGTGATTTCATTTTCTGAGGCCAAGTGGTGCTCCATTATGTATGTACATTTCCCCACTACTCAGAAAGCCTGGCAGAAGGATCAAGAGTTGATAGGGATAGCTCAATGGATAGACTTACTTGCTATACAAAAGCATGAGGACCTGAGTTCAGACCTCAGCACACACATAATAATCTGGAGGTGAACCTGTACACACCTGTAACCCCAACACTTAGAGAATGGAGACAGGAGGATCACCAGGACTCACTGACTATGAGCCTAGCTGAAAAACACAAGTTCCAGGTTCAGGGAGAGTCCCTGCCTGAAAGGAATAAGGCAGAGAGTGATAAAGGAGGACGTTCCAAAAGATTCAGTTCCCAGCACCCATATCAGGTGGCTCACAAACTACTGTAACTTTAGTTCCACAGTATCCAATTCCTTCTTCTGGCCTCCATGGCTACCAAGCATGCACTGGAGTACATCCATGCATGCAGGCCAAACATACGCACATTAAATAAATAAAAATAAACAGTCAGGTGATGGTAGCTGCCTCTGCCTCCCAGCACTCGGGAGTCAGAGGCAGGCAGACCTCTGTGAGTTCAAGATCAGCCTGGTCTACAAGAGCTAGTTCCAGGACAGCCTCCAAAGCCACAGAGAAACCCTGTCTCGAAAAACCAAAAAATAAAATAAAAATAAATAAATAAAATAATTCTGCAAACAAATATAGAAACAACAAATCTGGGTGGGGAAGCAGAGGCTCAGGAGGTCAAGACTAGCCTGGGCTACATGAGCACCTTTCTTAATAGAAACAGTAAGTGAATAAATCCATTAATTTCAATGTGGATTTTAAGAGTGTTCAGATATTCAGATCGCCCAGTGATTCTCATTACAACGTCAATTCCATAATTTTAAAAGTATACACCAAAAATAGAAGTTCATATATTTTTTAAAATTAATATGTATTAACCAAAACACAGATGGTGGATCAGAAGCAATGCTGTATTAAGTACACCAGAGGGGGTGCCCACATAAACAAGAATAGAAGAATAAAACAGGCAAGACAAATCAGGGGCGGGGGTTATTGATCGGTGGAGCACAAGGCCTTGACTTCGATCCCAGCAACAAAACAATAAACAAATGAAATATACTTCACACAGACCAGCTGAGGAAGTAAGGCTCAATCTTTTGCAGCTGAGGTAAAACTAACAGGCGAGCAAATAAATAAACAAGAGTGTTGGGCACATAGTAATCTCCTTCCAGTTAGCTGTTGTTACCTTGAAAAGTTAACCTAACACTTAGTAGCTTTTAAAAAGGAGACTCCTGCAAGAAAATAGTATTTCAGGTGTGTTGTGGCACACACCTGTGATCCTAGTACTCTGAAGGCTAAAGTGGGAATATCGAGAGTTTGAGGCCAGCCTGAGCTACACAGCCAGCCACAACCAGACCCTATCTCAAACAAACACAAAGCCCTTGTATTGTCACCTCACCTCGCTTCGGATCAGGAATTTGAGCAGAGGTCCTACTTCTGTTTTCACAAGCTGTTGCCAAGGGTCACCAGGTAAGATTCAGATTCCAGAGTTAGTACACTACCCCAGTTTTCCCCAAATACTAAGAACCAGTACATTAACAATAGACAAGTGGCCAGGGTAAGGTAGCACTCACCCTTAATCCCAGAACTTGAGAGGCAGAGGCAAATGGAACTCTGGTTATTCTAAGTCAGCCTGATCTACATAGGAAGTTTTACGATGGTTAGGGATGTACAGTTGGACCCTGTCTAAAAAAAGACAAGTAATTCAATGTCCCAGATCCCAAGCAGAAGGAAGTGAACAGGTCTATATAAAGGGTTCAAAACCAGCCAGGGTTACAGAGAAAGCTGGTTTCTTACTTTTTTTTTTGGGGGGGGGGGGAGACAGGGTTTCTCTGTGTAGCTCTGGCTGTCCAGGAACTCAATCCATACACCAGGCTGGCCTCGAACTCACAGAGATCTGCTTACAGATACAGATCTGCTTCTGCCTCCCGTGCTAGGACCAAAGGTGTGCACCACCACCACCTGGCCTTAATTAATTCCTTTTCCATTGCTGTGCTAAGACACCATGACCAAGGCAAGTTATAGGAGAAAGTTTATTAGGCTCACAGTTTCAGAGGGTTAGCGTCATGACTGTTATGGTGGGGAGCATGGGCGCAGCACGCAAGCACTAAAGCTGCTGAGAGCACATCTTTTGATCCACAGGTACAGAGCTAACTGGAAATGAAGTGGGTTTTTGAAACCTCAGATCCTACCCCCCAGTAACACACTGCCTCCAACAAGGCCACACCTTCTAATCCTTCCTTCCTAAATGGCCCACCAACTGGGACCAAGCATTCAAATACATGAGCCTATGGGGGCCATTCTCATTCAAACCACACAGACAGCAAGCACGTGAAAAGATGCTCAATGCCACTAAGCTAGCACAAAGATGCAGGTCAAACCAACATGATAGCTATACCAAAAGACAAACAATAAAAATGTTGCCAATAGCCGGGCATTGGTGGCACACGCTTTTAATCCCAGCACTCGGGAGGCAGAGGCAGGCGGATCTCTGTGAGTTCAAGACCACCCTGGTCTACAAGCGCTAGTTCCAGGATAGGCTCCAAAGCTACACAGAGAAACCCTGTCTCAAAAAAACAAAAAACAAAAAAAAATAATAATAAAATAAAATAAAAATAAAAATGTTGTCAATAATCTTGAGAAGGAGGCCAGTCACGGTAGCACTTGCTTTTAATCCCAGCACTCTGGCACAGAGGCAGGTGGATCTGAGTTCCAGGCCAACCTGATCTACAGAGTGAATTCCAGAACAGCCAGGGACACACAGAAAACAAAACAAACAAACAAAAAAAAAAAAAACAAGAGGGGCTGAAGAAATAGCTCAGAGATTAAGAGCATTGACTGTTCTTCCAGAGGTCCTGAGTTCAATACCCAGCAACGGCAACATGATGGCTCATAACCATCTATAATGAGATCTGGGGCCCTCTTCTGACCTACAGGTGCACATGCAGACAAAATACTATACACAATAAAAAAATAAAATCTTTATTAAAAAAAAAAGAGCCAGAAATAAAATTTAAATTTCATTTAGCTGTGCATAGTGGCACACATCTTTGATCCCAACACTTGAGAAGCAGAGGCAGGAGGATCTCTGTGAGTTCAAGGTTGAGCTTGGTTTACATAGTAAGTTCCAGGATGGCCAGAGCTACATAGTGAGACCCTGTCTTGAAAGAAGAGAGAGAGAGAGAGAGAGAGAGAGAGAGAGAGAGAGAGAGAGAGATCAGCACATAAAAGCATCAAGTCTGTTGATGTGATTCAATCCCCAGAACCCACATGGTCATAAGAGAACACTGACTGACTCTTGCAAGTTGTCCTTTGACCTACACACACCACATATGTACACTTGCACACATCACACATACCACACACACACACACACACACACACACACCCCACATGCACAATGACTCACATGCACTCTCCTTAACAAAATAAATAATAACAATTTTTTAAATAATCTGGAGAAAGTGGGATGCTCATATACTGTCTAGAATATATGACAGTGCATCCACATTGGGAAGCTGTCAATCCCTCTAAAGCTTAAACATTTAGTTACAGTATCACTTAGAAATTCCACTCCTAGGTAGATACCTGAGAGATGTGGAAACATATCCCTAAATGCAAAGTTGTATGTATGTGTTTATAGCAGCATTGTTGTTTTAAGTGTATGGGTGTTTCGTCTGCATGTATGTCTGTGCTCCATGTGTGTGCTGTGCCTTCAGAGACCATCAGAGGGCATTGAATCCCCTGATACTAGAGTTATAAACAGTTGTGAGCAACCAAGTGGGTGCTGGGGATTGAATCCTGGACCTCTAAAAGAGCAGCCAATTAACTGAATTGTTGAGCCATCTCTCCAACCCCTAGCAGTATTATCCTTAATAGCCAAAAATTAGACAGGGAATTCCCTGTTCATCTTCTGACAAGTGGATAAACAGAATGCCATATACATAAGCTGCAATGGTATTTGGCAATATAAAGAAATAAAATTTACACTGGGACATGGGTTAACTTTGAGATCTTGCTAAATGAAAGAAGTCGGTCAGACACGAATAAGTTGTCTAATCCCCTCTCTGTGGTGGTTTGAAAGAAAATGCCCCCCAAAGGGAGTGGCAGTATTAGGAGGTGTGCCCTTGTTGGAGAAAGTGTGTCACTGTTGGGGTGGGCTTTGAGGTCTCTCTTGCCCAAGCTTCCTTCAGTGTGACAGTCAGACAACTTTCTGTTACCTGAGTCAAGATGTAGAACTCTCAGCTCCAGCATCATGTCTGCCTGCTTGCTGCTGTGTTCCCCAAAATGATGATAATTGACTGAATCTCTGAAACTGTAAGCAAGCCTCCCCATTAAATGTTTTCTTTATAAGAGTTTCGGGGATAGCCGGGCATTGGTGGCACACGCCTTTAATCCCAGCACTCGGGAGGCAGAGGCAGGCAGATCTCTGTGAGTTTGAGACCAGTCTGATCTACAAGAGCTAGTTCCAGGACAACTTCCAAAACCACAGAGAAACCCTGTCTCGAAAAAACAAAAAGAAAAAAAAAAAAAAGAGTTGGGGGGAGTGGTCTTTTCACAGCAATAAAAACCTAACTAAGATGGAAGTTGGTACCAGGGACTAGGGTATTGTTATGATAGACCTGACTGTGCTCATGTTTGGAGAATATGGACTTTGGAACTTTGGGTTAGAAAAGCAGTGGAATGCTTTAAGCACCACTTAATGGGCCATACTGGTAGGATAATGTGCTGATAATGATTTGAAATGTCCGGAGCTGGCTCAAGAGGTCTCAGAGAAGAATTTTAGTATGTTGTCTACAAATCATTCTTGTGATATTTTGGTGAAGGAAGTAGCTGCCTTCTGCCCTTGTCTAAAAGTCTGCCTGAGGCTAAAGTGAAGAGTTTCAGATTAATTCCATTGGCAGAAGAAATCTCTAAACAGCCTGGTATGTTGGGTGAATATTAGTGGTAACTCTAATGAAGATATAAAATGAAAAGGAGCAAGCTGAACAAGGAAAAATATTTGAGGAGAAAAGGGCACCAGAAAGTGGAATGGAGCTAAATCCTTTGTTTGAGGAGAATAGCTGGGTTAAGAGATGGAATAAAGGAGTGGTGACCTCAGGGCGGGATCCCACCTGGCTAAGTTCCAACTGGTGAAAAAGAACTGAAGAAAATCTTAGAAGCCTGGCGTTGGTGGCGCATGCCTTTAATCCCAGCACTTGGAAGGCAGAGGCAAGCGGATCTCTGTGAGTTTAAGACCAGCCTGGTCTACAGAGTGAGTGCCAGGACAGGCTCCAAAGCTACACAGAGAAACCCTGTCTTGAAAAAACAAAAAAAAAGGAAAAAGAAAAAAACTTAAAGCTGAGTATGGTGGGACACGTTGACACACCTTTACTCCCAGCCCTGGGAAGGCAGAGGCTACCGGTCTTGAGTTTGAGGCCAGTCTGGTCTACAGAGCAACTTTTAAGACAGCCAAGCTAAGGCAGTGAAAGACAGGAAGCTGGTAAAGACACAGTTGGAAAAGGGTGCCATGTTCCAGTTCCAACAAGCAGCAGAACTTGGCAGCTGTGGCCACATGACTCTGGGTTTAGAGTTAAGGATAGAAGAAAGAAGTTATAGAATAAAGTCATTGAGGCCAGGCATGTGTCAGGGGTGTTCCTGAATTGAGGCCCAGTAGAGAGGTCATTTTGTGAAGCTGAGAAGTTGAAGCCTGGATTGCCTTGGAGAACCCAAGATGTCAGAGATGCCAGAGCTGTGGGATACCTGCTAACAGAGAAGAGAACCAGCCCAAGAGAAAGAAGTGTGTTGTAATCAACAAACCTGAACAGAGTTGGAGATCTGAAGAGTATTTTAGCATCAGACATGGAGCTGCAGAGTTTGGAGTTTGCTCAGCTGGTTTTCAGTCTTGCTTTTGTCCAGTATTTTCTTGCTACGCTCCCTTCCCTGAATTTTGAAATGGTAATGTGTATCCTGTGCCTTTATATGGTGGAAGTTTGTGATCTACTTTTTGATTTTGATTTTTACAGGGGGATTACAATTAGGAGATTGCCATATATCTCAGAAGAGACTTTGGACACTGAAACAAGTTTGAGACTATTATAGACTATGGGGACTCTGGAAGTTGGACTGAATGCATTTTTTTTGCATTATGATATGCCTATAAGCCTTTGGGGGGCAGGGATAGGAATATGGTGATTTGAAAGAAAATGGCCCCCAAGGGGAGTGGCGCTATTTGGAGGTGTGACCTTGTTGGAGGAAGAGTATCACTGTGGGGGCAGGCTTGTGGTCTTTTTTGCTCAAGCTTCCTTCAGTCAGTTGACTTCCTGTTGCTTCTGAGTCAAGATGTAGCACTCTCAGCTACCCTGTCTGCCTGCAAGCCACCATGCTCTCCATCACGATGATAATGGACTGAACCTCTGAACTGTGAGCCACCCCAATTAAATGTTTTCTTTAAAAGAGTTACTGTGGTTGGGCCGGAGAGATGGCTCAGCGGTTAAGAGCACTGACTGTTCTTCCAGAGGTCCTGAGTTCAATTCCCGGCAACAACATAGTGGCTCACAACCACCTTGAATGAGATCTGATGCCCTCTGCTGGTGTGCAGGCAGAAGACTGTATACATAATAAATAAAGTCTTTAAAAAAAAAAAAAGTTGCTGTGGTCATGGTGTCTTTTCACAGCAATACAAACCCAAAGTAAGACACTCTCTATACACAATGTCTAGAACAGGCAAATCTATAGAGACAGGAAGTCAATCCGTGGTTGCCTAAGACCAGGAGTAATGGGTGAATTGGGAAGTGACAGCTAATGGATGTGCGGGTCATTTTTTAGAGTGTATTAAAAATGTTCTAAAATTGAAGACACTGAAGAGTACAGGACTATGGGTATACTAAAAGCCACTGAATTGCACACTTTTAAATGGTGAGCTATTTGGCATGAAGCTATAGAAACCATTTTTTTCTTAAATGTACAAAGGCAAACCACACAGAAGAAGATATTTATGACACCTATAATCAAAATAGAACTCATACTCAGAGAATACAAAGAACTTTAAAAGTCAATAAGAAATAAAACAACACAATAGGAGACAAACAACAAAGAACTTGAAAATAGAAAAACACCTAAATGGTCCATAACATATGAAAAATACTGAACATCTGTAGACATGGAGGACAGGTGTCCCAAAACCACACTTAGATGACTCTACTATCTTAGGCTGTTTCTCTAACTGAACACTACTGACTAGAAATCTGTAAAATGAGGGCATGTGCCTTTCATCCTAGCAGTTGAGAGGCAGAAACAGGAAGATTACTACAAGTTTAAGGCCAGCCTGGTCTACCTAATGAGTTCCAGAGGCTCCAATATCTTATTCTGGCCTCCAAAGGCACCAGGCAAGCAAGTGTTGGACGGATATACATACAGGTGAGAGATCCACACACAAACAAAAATAGTGAAAAAGTCCTTGTGTGTCTATGTGCCACCTGTATGCCTGGTGTCCAAAGAAGCCAGAAGAACCGGAGTTATAGACTGTTGGGAGCCACTATCTAGATGCTCTGTAGGAGCAGTCAGTGTTCTTGACCGCTGAGGCATCTCTCCAGCCCCCATATCCAGAATTTATATAAAGTTTTGACACACCTAGAATTCATACACTACTGGTGGGACATAACAACCATTTGGGGAAACTATTTTGGTATCTATGATAGCTGAACACATGGAAAACCTATGTGTCTCTTCCTCTCCTGGACACAAGAGCCACAGAAATATGCACCAGTATACACTATTATGGTTTCAATCTAGGTTGTTACTGTTTGAGTTTTAGTTTTTGCCTTTTGGGTGACATGTAGCCCCGGGCTGGCATCAGACTTCCCATGTAGCTGAAAATGGTCTTGAACTCTGATGCTCCTGCCTCCGCCTCCTTTTGTGGGCTTGGGCCATTACACTGAACTGTGCAAATTGCCCTTTGTAATAATTTGAGACAGAGTCTCATGTATCCTCCTGCCTGGTTTTATGAGGTGCTTGGAAGTGAACCCAGGGTTTCATGTACTATAAGCAGTCTACCATCTTGGCTCCACCTCAGCCCTAACAGGTTCTTTCTGTTGACATGTGGATTGTGTTCAGCTCGGAGCTGTCATGGGTAATGTCGCTTGGCCTCTTCTATAAGTGTGTGTGTTTGTTGCTTTGCTTCATTCTAAAAGCAGCACCTTCAGAAGCAGCTTAAGGGAGAATGTTTTGTTTTTTAATTCTATCTCATTTTACATTCTTTTTAAAAATTATTTTTATTTCCTGTGCATTGATGTTTTGCCTGCATGTGTGTCTGTGTGAAGGTATCAGATCCCCTGGAACTGGAGTTACAGACAGTTATGAGCTGCCATGTGGATGCTGGGAATTGAACCCTGGTCCTCTGAAAGTGGACCTTAAAGTGCTCTTAACCACTAGGCCATCTCTCCAGCCCTAGTTTTATCTTGACTCAGAGATTCAGAGAGATTTCTTTCCATCATAGTAGGACACACAAAGTTGTTCAAACAGCTCCTTCTCCGTCTCCATGGAAGAGTTCACATCATGCAGCTTGAGAGCTAGACTGCAGCCTAGGTTGTCCTATAACTATAACCTTCAAGGGCCCACCCCTGATGACCCACTTCCATCAACCAGGCCCCACCACTTAGAGGCTCTCCTGCCCAACAAAACAGCACACCAGGAGGAACACGTCCTTCATACATGAACCTGTGGGAGATGTCCAAGCTGAAATCCACTTGGAGGGTGGGGAGGTGAGGACAGGACTTCATAGGCATCCCCGACGTCATAGTGAATTTTGATGCCAGCTTAGGCTGCATGAGACACTGTCTCAAAAGAGCCAAAAATAAAAACACAATAAAAACACCAGTTGTGGTGTAGTCCTTGATATAGCCCCTGCTACTCAGCAAGGAGGACTCTCATAAATAAAAGTCTGAGAGAAGGAAGTCTGCCACAAAAGAATTCATAGATCAAATACTCCACCTGTACAGTATTAAAAAGTTAGGCAATATTAGTGTAGTGACACAAGCTTGTAATCTTAGCACTCAGAAAGGCTGAGGCAAAGGGCCAGAGAGATGGCTCAGCGTTTAAGAGCACTGGCTGCTCTTCCAGAGGATCCAGGGTTTGATTCCCAGCACCCACATGGCAACTCACAACTGTCTGTAAATCCAGTTCCTGGGGATCTGACACCTTCACACCAATGCACATAAAATAACAATAAAATAAAATTATTTTTTCAAAAAGGGTGAGGCAAGAGGAGGACTGAGAGAGAGTTTGAGGCCAGCCTGGGTTACTGGCAACAATGGTTTTTATTTTGCTTGGTTGTACAGATTTAGTTTTGTTTGAGACAGGGTTTCTCTGTGTAGTCCTGGCTGTCCTGCCACTTACTCTGTAGATCAGGATGGCCTAGAACTCAGATTTTCCTGCCTCTGCCTCCCCCAGTGCAGGAATCAAAGGTGTGCACCACCACCTCTGGAGTCTGGCAACAATGTTTTAAAAGACTAACTTAAAAGAAAGAAAGGGGGCCAGTGGTGACACAGGCCTTTAATCCCAGCACTCGGGAGGCAGAGGCAGGCATAGATCTCTGTGAGTTAGAGACCAGCCTGGTCTACAAGAGCTAGTTCCAGGACAGCCTCCAAACGTACAGAGAAACCCTGTCTCAGAAACCACCCCCACCCAAAAAAAAGAAAGAAAGAAAGAAAGAAAGAAAGAAAGAAAGAAAGAAAGAAAGAAAGAAAGAAAGGAAAGGAGGAAAAGAGAGGGGAAAAAAGGAAATGGAGAGAAAATACTGTGCCTACAATCACAGCACTTGCAAGGTATTGGAATCCCCTTCTTAGCTTTATGAAACTGTCTGGAACAAACCAGACCTGGAGGGATGGCTCAGCAGTTAAGCGCACCTGCTCTTATCACCAGCATCAAATGGCTGCCCACAACCATGTATACCTCCAGTTCCAGGCATCCGATTGTTGACTGAGTTTCTGTTCCATCTGGTCCCACAGCTGCTTTGCCCCAAGTAAACACACAGAGACTTATTTGTAAACTGTTTGGTCGATGGTTAGCCTTCTTACTGGCTAGCTCTCTCTTTATCATTAACCCATAACTATTAAACTAAGTGTTTCTATGTGGTCTTATCTTACTGGAGAGTGCTCCAGCATGTTATTCCTTAAGCTACTAAATGGCATCTCCTGTGTGACCTCTCTCTGTGTCGTCTCCCTAGAATTCTCCTCATCTCATAGCCCTGCCTATACTTTCTGCCTCACTACTGACCAATCAGTGTTTTATTCATCAACCAATAAGAGAAACATATGTACAGAAGGACTTCCCCCATCATCTGACACCTTCTCTGGCCTCCATGGGCACCGAGTATGTAAGTGGTACAAAGGGGTATATACAGAAAAAACACCCATATCCCTAAAAATGTTTTAAAAGAATGAAAAGCAAACTAATGAACACAAAGAAACAATACCAAACTATTGTTTAAAAAATAAATGCTTGGCCAGGTGGTGGTGGCACATGCCTTTGATCCCAGTTCTGTGAGTTCAAGGCCAGCCTGGTCTACAGAGTTAGTTCCAGGACAATCAGGGCTGTTACACAGAGAAACACTGTCTCGAAAAAACAAATAAACAAATAAATAAAAGCTGAGGGATAGGGGAATGGGAGGAGAGGAGGGTGAGGAAACTGCAGTAAGGATGTAAAATACATAAATTAGTTCAATTTAAAAATAAATAAAAGCTTAGCCAGGAGTTGGTGGTGCACACCTTTAATTCTAGCACTTATGAGGCAGAGGCAGGCCAATCTCTGAGTTCCAGTCCAGCCTATTCTGTAGAGCAAGTTCTGGGACACCCAGGCCTACACAGACAAACTCTGACTTGAAAAACCAAAATATTAAAATAAAAATAAAAGCTTAGATAGTAAAACTCCAAAAGACAAACAAATTTATCTCTGTGGTGGGAGAGGTAGCAGTGAGCACCTACCTATGACAGCATAGGGGTCAAAAGCGAATTATCCGTATCACTTTTTAATAAATCGTGGAGGCAAACATGCTGCTTTGCATCTTTCTCTATATAGATAAATATAGCTATAAGAATACATCTTGTATTTTATCACTTAAAAGCCTCAAGAAGGACCTACAGCTCAGTGGAAGAGCACTCGCCTAGCATACATAATGCCCCAGCTCCACTTCCAGCCCTGCAAAAATAATAGTAACAATAAAGATAATATAAAAAAAAGAAAACTATTGATTAACAAGAAGTGCACTTAAAGCATCATGAAATGAAAAAAGTTTTCCAAAGTACACAGGTGGTGTGGTTTTGATTTTGCTGTATGAATACATATTTATCTATGCACCTTTATATAAAGTAGAGAGTCTGGAGTGATGTATACCATAGTGAAATGATAGTTATCTCTGGGATGCAATCACAAACGGTTTGTGCTTGGTTTTGTGTGTGTCTGTGTGTTTTCTGATCTTTCTGTAATAAGTCTTTATTGCTTTTCTAATAAGAAATAAAGTCATTTTGTGGTATTGACCGGGGAATAAACCAACAGATCGATAAAACAGAATAGAAAAACTGAGAAAGAGATTCAATAGGTATAAGAATTTGATGTGTGATAAAGGTGGGATTTTTGAATCAATGGGGAAAAGATGGGCAGTTCAATGCATTTCGTTGGCTCTGCCACCTAACAAACTAGAAGATGGAGTTGAGCCCTACCTCATAATAGATGCTAAATAAACACAAACAAAAATTTACAGCTTACTTTCTAAAGTACAAACGTGAGTGTTTGAGGGGGGCGGGAATAGTTCCATAATCTTGGCGCAGAGTCCTTGCTAAGCATATTCCAAAGTGACAAGGACAAAGGGAAAGGTTGGCATTCTTGAGGATAGGACAGTGTAAACCTGCTGTGTACCTGAACATCGGTCATGTGTAAACAGTAAGGTTCACAATACTGTGTAGGGGCAAGTTAAATAGGAACTGCAGAATGCCTAAGTGCTAGAGAAAAGCCTAAACTTTCACTAGAGAATAGGAAGGAGGTGTGAGACGATGAGTTAGGTAGGGGCAATGGGACATGCTCACTGCAGCTTTGTTTAGTTTTAAAACACAGAGCAACCGGGCATGGTGGTGCAAGTCTGTAATCTCAGAAAGAGGGCTGGGGCAAATTCCAGCCCAGCCTGATGTAATAGTCTTAGGCAAGGCAAGGTCCCATCCTGTCAAAAAAAAAGAAAAAGAAAAAGAAAAAGAAAAAAGGAACACGGGCCAGTGTCGTGGCACGCCTCTGTAATTTCAGCTTGTGGGAGGTGGAGATAGGAGAATCAGGAGTTCATCAAGGCATGCCTTGGCTACTCCGAAAATTCAAGGCTAGCCTGGGATATAGAGCGAGACCCTGCTTCCACAAATAAAACAAAAGCCAGCCCTTGTAATTTCAACACCCAGGAGGCTAGGAAAGGAGAATCAAGGACTGCCTAGGTAACTTATTGAGACCCTCCTCAAAATAAAAAGAGCTAAGTGGTAGAGCCCTTGTCTACCATATCTACACCCCTGAGTCCCGTCCCTAAATCTTTGGACTTTTTTTTTGGGGGGGGGGGTTGAGACAGGGTTTCTCTTTGGAGCTTTGGAGCCTATCCTGGCACTTGCTCTGGAGACCAGGCTGGCCTCGAACTCACAGAGATCCGCCTGCCTCTGCCTCCCAAGTGCTGGGATTAAAGGCGTGCACCACCAATGCCTGGCTTGGACTTTTTGTTTTAAAGATTTTATTTATTATGTATACAACATTCTGCTTCCAGATCTTATAATAGATGATTGTGAGCCACAATGTGGTTGCTGGGAATTGAACTCAGGACCTCTGGAAGAGCAGTCAGTGCTCTTAACCACTGAGCCATCTCTCCAGCCCCTGGACTTCTTATTAAATAATAAACACAGAAGCAGGGCGTTGGTGGTGCATGCCTTTAATCCCAGCAGTAGGGAGGCAGAGACAGGTGGATCTCTGTAAGTTCGAGGCCAGCCTGGTCTACAGAACGAGTTCCAGGACAGCCAGAGCTGTTACACAGAGAAACCCTGTTTTGAAAAACCAAAATAAAATAAAACAAGCACAGACAGAAGAGTGCTTTTTTAAGACTTACTTTGATTTATATATGTATGTGTGTGTGGTGTGTGCCTGCACGGGTCTATGTATGCTACATGTTTGCAGGTGCCAATGGAGGCCAGAAGAAAGCATTGGATCCTTTGGAGCTGGAGTTACAGTTTTTGTGAGCTGCCTGATATGGGTTCTGGGAATTGAACTCAGGTTCCCAGAACAAGCAGTAAGAATTCTTAATTGCTGAACTATCTTCCTAGACCCCAAAGCCCTAAATGTTAATGAGTAGATCAGTGGTTCTCACCTTCCTAATGCTGCCATCCCTTAATATATATAGTTTCTCATGCTGTGGTGACCCCCAACCTTAAAATTATTTTCATTGCTACTTCATAACTGTAATTTTGCTACTATTATCCATACAAATGTAAATATCTGATATGCAACCCCTATGAAAGGGTCATTTGACAAACCTACTACCACAAGGGGTTGCAATACATAGGTTGAGAACCACTGGAGTAGATTCCTCTTCCTGGTTCAGGACAGTCTGTAGCAAAATCCACATTCCTAGCTTCGGGTTGAGTCTAAGCTCCTCCTCTCCCAGACCCACTCCCAAAGGGAAAAGCAGGAGGAAGTTTGTGCTCTGTTTAGTTGATCTCCCTGCCTCTTCCCTCCCTGGAGGTCCCGGTTCTAGAAGCTCCCAGACTGCTTTCTGGCAAATGAGACTATCACTTATCCCACCTGGATCTGCTGATCATCTGCCAGGTCCCTTCCCGTAGGGCTGGCCAAACTCCTGGCACAGCCACTGTCTGGGCTCCAACCCAGTCTCCCGATTCAGACAGTGGCAGGCTGACTGAGCCACACCATCTTTGGCCTCCTACCCCAGCCATGCAGCAAGCTGCGGCTCACATGGCTGCAGTGTCACTGCCACAGGGAATGTCATCATTTAACCCCAGAAGACATGCCAGCAACATGGAGAAATTAATGGCCTTGTGACTGTGGGTGCTCAGTTGTGATGATGTGGACATTGAAACAAGGACCCCTAGGACCTACATGGTGAAAAGAGAGAACAATCTCCAGAAAGCTGATCTCTGACCTTCACACGCACACCATGGTAGATCCCTGCCCCAGCCCCATGCCTAAATACGTAAATGTAAAAATAAAATGAAACTAAAAGCTAGGCCTGGTGGGTCATGATTGTAATACCAGCTCTTGGGGCCATGGGGGCTGAGACAAAAGGGTTGCTGCAAGTTTCAGTCAACCTGGGCTATACCATCTGTAATAGACTAGTCAGGGCTATATAGAAAGACCTCATCTCTAAATAAATACATTAAATAAAACTGATAAGAAATTAGGACAGTATAGCAGTCAAAAGAGGATTTCATTTTATTTTTACATTTATGTATACCATGGCATGTGTGTGGAGACCAGAGATCAGATTTTTGGAGATGGTTCTCTCTTTTGACCATGTAGGCCCTAGGGGTCCATTTCAGGTAGCCGGGCTTGGAGGGGAACATCACCTGGGCCAGGTGCTGAAAGATGCTCACTGTGTCGTGTAAGACACAGAAGTGGGTGTGATCTAATTATCACCTAAGACCTGAGTGAAGCTAGGCTTGGTGATATATTCCTATGATTCCAGCACCAGGAGGCTGACTCAGGAGGACCACAAGTATGAAGCTCGTCTGGGGTGAGGTCTTTTTGATGGGTAACATTGACTGTCAACTTGACAGGATCAAAAATCACCATGGAAACAAAGCCCTGGACATGTCAATGAGGGAGTTTTCTAGATTGGGTTAACTGAGTTGAGAATCCCCACCCTAAATGTGGATGGCACTACACCCCAGCTTAGGGTCCTCAAAATAGAAAAAAAAAAATGAATGAAAATCAGAAGACTTAGAAGGTTTGAAAGGGCCGGGCGGTGGTGGTGCACACATTTAAAACTTAAAGAGATACCTTTAATCCCAGCACTCAGGAGACAGAGGCAGGCAAAACTCTTTGAGTTCCAGGCCAGCCTGGTCTACAGAGCCAGTTCCAGGACAACCTCCAAAGCAATACAGAGAAACCCTGTCTCAACCCTCCCCACACCCAAAAAAAGAAAGAGTATAGCCTGGTCTACACCGCTACACAGAGAAACCTTGTCTAGAAAAAAAAAAAAAAAAAAAAGAGTATGGCTGCTTTTAGCCCAGGTCTAGCTGTACCACTTATATCATCCTGGTATTTGGGGACGAGGGTTGTGTTTCTCAAATAGTCAGTCACATGCACATAACTCTTGACAATCTTATGAAATGCAGATTCCAATCCAGTATCTCTAGTGAGACCCAAGACTGGACTTTCTAACTAGCATCCCCTCCCAGCTGCTGCTGGTCCAGGAATCACACTTTGAGTGGCAGCTGCTAGACAATGCTAGACAATTTCACTGTCAGTAAAATCATCAAATTGCATGGATGTGCACATGTCCTCCTAGTTTCCATTAAGGATACTACATCCTCTCACAGCACCTTTTTAAAAATTTACTTTTATCTCTCTCTCTCTCTCTCTCTCTCTCTCTCTGTGTGTGTGGTGTGTGTGTGTGTGTGTGTGTGTGTGTGTGTGTGTGTGAGAGAGAGAGAGAGAGAGAGAGAGAGAGAGAGAGTATAGTGTCCAAACTTGTGATCCTCCTGCCTCCTCCACCACCCAAGTACTGGGACTAGAGGAGTAGAGGCCATACACCACTGTGCCCATCAGTTGTCTGTGAGTCACCTGGTATGGGCAGGCGCTGGAAATCGAACTTGATCATTTGGAAGGACAGCAGTACTCTGAAGCACTGAGCCATCCTTCCAGCTGCTCTTGCAGAGTTTCTGATGATGAACAACGCCTGGCAGGGATGAGGTGCTCGGCAAATGGTAGCTGGCCTGAAATATAATGCCCCCAGATCAGGAAGCTCTTAGGTGGAGACAATGATGACCTCAGAAAACTGCCTGCTGAGTCAGACTCCCTAGAACTGTCACCCAATGCTCCTGGCATGCCTCAAGCTGCATCACCCACCAGGCACTGTGCCATAGTGCCAAGCCGAGCAAAATAATGGCAATCTTAGAAATAGACAACAGGAACAGAAATAGATTAACTCCATAGGAAGTGGATGCAGGAGGATTGCAAGCTCAAGGTCTGGCTGGACTACTGGGTGAGTTCAAGTCTAGCCTGGGCAACTTAGTGAGATCCTGTCTCAAAGTAACTATCGAAAACAGGGCTGAGAGCCCGGCAGTGGAGACTCCCAGTGCTCAGAAGGCAGATCTCTGTGAGTTCAAGGTCAACGTGGACTACAAAGCTACACAGGGAACCCTGTCTCGAAAAGATAAATAAATAAAAATAAAAAGAGGGCTGAGCATGTAGTTTAGCAGTAGGTCATTCACCTAGCACACACAGGCCCTGAGTTCAAGCCCCAACAACAAAAAGATTGACTCCAAGAAGGGCACAGTAATACATAATCTGTTTTCCTCTAGACCCAGAATTTGGGAGGTAGAGGAAGAAGGTCACAAGTCTGAGGCCAATCTGGGCTACAGGTCGAAACCATCTCTCAAAAAAAAAAAAAAAATCTCCAAAATTTTTTTTTCTTTTTTTGGTTTTTCGAGACAGGGTTTCTCTGTGGCTTTGGAGGCTGTCCTGGAACTAGCTCTTGTAGACCAGGTTAGTCTCAATCTCAGAGAGATATATGCCTGCCTCTGCCTCCAGAGTGCTAGGATTAAAGGCGTGTGGCACCACCGCCTGGCCAGGACTCCAAAAAATATTTTTTTTGTTGTTTTTTTATAAAGATTTTTTTTATTTATTATGATACAGCATTCTGCTTCCATGTATGTCTGGACACCAGCAGAGGGCAACAGACCTCATAATGGATGGTTGTGAGCCACCATGTGGTTGCTGGGAATTGAACTCAGGACCTCTAGAAGAGCAGTCAGTGCTCTTAACCTCTAAGCCATCTCTCCAGATGTGCTGGGGCATACTTGAATCCCAACCACTCAGGAGGAGGCTCAGGTAGAAATATCTCAAATTCAAGTCAGGCTGGGCTAAACTAGAAAAGACTACTACACACACACACACACACACACACACACACACACACACACACACACTTTTTTTAAAAAAAAATAAATGAAGGACTGGAGAGATGGCTCAGCTGTTAAGAGCACTGGCTGTTTTTTCAGAGGATCCAGGTTAATTCCCAGCACCCACATGGCAGTTCACAACCATCTCTAACTCCAGTCCCAGGGGATCTAGCACCCTATTCTGGCCTCCATGGTCATTGCATGAATGTAGTGCACAGACAGATGCAGACAAAACACCTATACACATAAAACTAAATACAGGAAATTTTTAAAGTACAAGAAAAACTTAAGTTTATATTTTGTTTAAAGCACTTCAAGAA
The DNA here is from genome assembly GCF_003668045.3 of Cricetulus griseus. Lineage (NCBI taxonomy): Eukaryota > Metazoa > Chordata > Mammalia > Rodentia > Cricetidae > Cricetulus > Cricetulus griseus. The sequence continues at coordinate 117,603,442 of NC_048596.1, read as the reverse complement.
TGCCCATGAAACTATTAACACTAGGTGCCTTTACAGAAGAAAAATGGGGGCTGGGAGTCAGAAATGGACTTTTAAAATTCTGAACCATGTGAATGTATTACCTTTTAATACACAGTATAAATTTTTTAGAGGAAAGAAATAGAACAACCAGACAGAAGATCAATGAGGAAATATGGGATTTTATCAGCACTGTGGACCAACTGGAGATTATATATATCCCAGGACAGTAGAATATGCATTCTTCCCAAGGGCATCTAGAACATTCTCCAGAATAGACCCCCACATTGAAACCATAGAAAATGTCTGTTTCAGTAACTGTGGAAACTCAGAGACCAACATCAGAAGGGAAACAAAAACCCACCAACTGGAGGAAGTAAACAACAGAATTTTAAAGAACAATGTTAAAGGCTTATGGGCATGTGCACACAGACACTCTTCCCCTGGCTCTGAAACCCATCCAGTGCAGGTGCCAGGAACTGAACTCCAGTCCTGTGCAAGAGCAGTACATGCAATTACCCACTGAGCCATCTCTCCAGCCCCTAGCCAACAGACTCTTAACCGAGGGACAAAAGGAGAAAACACAAGGGGAATTTAAAATTATTTTTGTGACAAATAGAAACAAAATACAGCAAAACTTACAAATGTAAAGAAGTGGGTAGCTGTAAATGCCTACATTATTAAAGAAGCTGACTGCAAAGTGGACTCAGCGGTCAAGAGAACTGCTCTTACCCTGATTCAATTCCCAGCACCCACAGGGCTGCTCACAACCTTCTGTAACTACAGCTCCAGGGACTCTGATGCCCTCTTCTGGCCTCCACAAATTGTGAAGGATTCACGTGGTACACATACAAACATGCAGGCAAAACATCCATAAGAGTAAATTTTAGGGGGCTGGAGAGATGGCTCAGAGGTTAAGAGCACGGACTGCTCTTCGAGCCTGAGTTCAATTCCCAGCAACCACATGGTGGCTCACAACCATCCCTTATGAGATCTGGTGCCCTCTTCTGGTGTGCAGATATACATGGAAGCAGAATGTTGTATACACAATAAATAAATAAAATCTTTAAAAAAAGAGAGAGAGTAAATTTTAATGTAATTTAACTTTATAAAACAAACAAGAAACGACTATGGTGACCCACCAGTACTTGGGACTTGAAGGTGGAGATAGAAGGATCAGGAGTTCCAGATTATCCTCTGCTAAATAATCAAATTCAAGGCCAGCAGAAAGAAAAGCCATGTGCGTACTCAGCGTGTGATCACCTGCATTCTCCACTGCAGCCCTTGGAGCAGCAGCCCTCTACGTTTTGCTTTCTGGGGAAGAGGACATGGAAGGTTATTTGCAGCAGCCAGAATGGAGACACTCAGCGCAGCTTTGTAGCAAGCACGGCACACAGAGTGCAGGCCTTGACATCAGGCAAAGACGGCCATGTGAGGTCCACAGGACGCCATGGCAGTTCCAGTGAGCAGAATCAGTGTTTCCCTCAGTATGTGAGAAAGGACTGGCTGGACCCATGCCCTCAGCCCAGTCAGCAAGATGGGTAACAAAATACAAGAACCGGTCAGTGGTCAAAAGAAATTAGCTCCCAAAGTCCATGCCCCATCTCCTCCCGGCATCCCCACAGCTCCAGGCCTCTCTTCTGAATGACTCACACCCTGAGGCAGCAGGTCTCTGCCATCTGCGCTGCTCTGCTCTGCTCTGGCTGAGTGAGACCAGCTGGATAGGGCTGCGGTCTCCCGATGGGTGATTGGCATGCCGGCCTTGCCTGGCGACGGGGCAGCAGGACCTCCGGGCCCTGTGAGCACCCTCTGCTGGAGACTTCTGGCCTGGCTGAGTCCACAGGCTCTGGGCACTGGGCCCAGTGGGTTTTCATTTTTTATTAGAGCAGTGGGATGTCTTTCAAGAGTCTCCATGATATTAATTACAGCCTGTTGTGTATCAGTCTATGGCTTCACAAAGGACAGGGCTCGTGTTCCTAAAGGCCTCTGAGACCTGAGACACTCCTCACCCCCAAGGATTGATTTCTCAAGGATTCTGAGCTCCTCCACTTTCTGATGTTCGAGAGAGCCTGGCACATCAGCAAGGCCCTAGAGCTGCGGAAGCTCCATGCTGGGAGCCTTCTGCAGAAGAGAGAATTCTAGAAATCGGATCTAGAAGTTGAACACCGATGGTCAGGACAGAGCACTATATTCCAATTCCAGAAAAGGGAGACTGTTAATCTCCCATTGCTGGTCATTCACAGGAGAGCCTCCACCACCCACGGAAACATCTGGAGATGGGGGCAGTTTTTCAAACTCTTTTTTAACAGCAAATCCCTAGAACTTTAGTATTGACACGGAGCTGCTGGATGGGGTTTGGGGTGGGGTCCTGGGGTTCCAGCTGCAAACCTGACTATCTCCCTTCCAACTACCCATGAAAGTCCATGCATTGCTATCCTAAGCCAGAAATACTAAGGCTGGGGACATACCTCAGTGGTAGAGGAAAGGAGAGAGGAAAAGAGTTTGGAGGAGGGAGAGAGCTAAGTAAAGAAATAATTAGTTCAAAAGAAAGAAAGAAAGAAAGAGTTAGTTCTTTTAGTTTTACTGTTATTATTAATTAGTGTGTGTGGGTGTGTTTGCACGACAGGCTGAGAAAGCAGAGACAGGACATCTCTGGCCAGCTAGTCTATCTACATAGAGAGCTACAAGTTCAGTAAGAGATACTGTCACAAAAAAACAAGATGGTGGGGCAGTGGTGGCACACGTTTAATCCCAGCACTTGGGAGGCAAAAACAGCTGGATCTCTGTGAGTTCAAGACTAGCCTAGTCTACAAGAGCAAATTCTAAGACAGGCTTCAGTGCTACACAGAGAAACACTGTCTCAGGGACACACACACACACACACACATACACACACACACACACACACACACAAAGAAAAAAAAAACAAGGTGGATGAATTGATGAGGCATGGGTAGTTTAGGCCTTTAATTTCATCACTCAAAAGCAGACTCTGTGAGTTCAAAGCCATCCTGGTCTGCATATTGAGTTCCAGACCAGATAAGAATTCATAGCAAGACCCCTGTCAATAATAATGGTGATGATGATGATAATGGACGAATGATTCAGGAAGACACCCAAGTAGACCTCTGGCCTACACACACAGATACACACACATACTCAATGTATTTAATATGTCCTATGAAATGACAGCACCCAAAAGTTTGAATATGAAGGCTCTACAGGCTCATAAGAAGATCTAGGCAGCATTTAAAGTGTTTCCACAGTGCACATTTCATTTAGTCCCCAAGTCCAGTTCATAAAAGAGATGGGTGTTTGGGAGGGGTATATGGGAGAGTTTGGACAGAGGAAAGGAAAGAAAAAATAATTTAATTATATTATAATCTCAAAAAGTTAAAGAAATAATTTTTCAAAAGAGATATGTTAACATGGCTGCATTTTACAAAATTACATGGAACTCAGAGGAGCTAGGACTTGTCCCAGTTCACACAAGTAAGAAGACATCTGCCATACTTTCGTGGGCTTCTCCTCCAGAGGTTTATGTGCTGGAAGCTTGGTCTCAGTGTAAAGAGATTTCAGGTGGGATGGGGCCTGATAGATGCTAACAGGGGCTCCACCCACATGGATTGATGAATGTTGGGCTCCAGGATAGGGCTGGTTCTCTTGGGAGTGAATTAGCTCCTTCAAGATTGGAATTTTGCGGGGTGGTGGTGGTGCTCACCTTTAATCCCAGCACTCAGAAAGCAGAGGCAGGTGAATCTCTCTGAGTTCAGGATCAGACTGGTCTAAAGAGTGAGTTCCAGGAGAGCCTCCAAAGCCACAGAGAAACCCTGTCTTGGGGGGAAAAAAAGATTGGAATTTTGGGGGCCAAAGAGATGACTCAATGGGTAAAACACAAGCCTGACAACTTGAGTTCAGTCCCTGGAACCTAAAGGTTTTTTTCATTTTGTTTTTTATTTTTGTTTTTAAGCTGGATGTGTGGGCATGCATCTGTAACCACAACACTCCTAAGGTGAAATGGGGAGTCATGGATACAAAAAGAGGGACTGTGCCTCAGAAACAAGATGGCAGAACCAACTGAGTGCATGCATGCCGGAGTGCACACACACACACACAGATTAATTCATTAGTTAATTAAGAATAAAACAGGCCAGGAGGTGGTGACACACACCTTTGATCCCAGCACTCGGGAGGCAGAGCCAGATGGATTTCTATGAATCTGAGGCTAGCCTGGGTTACAGAGCAAGTTCCAGGACAGCCAAGGCTACACAGAGAAACCGGTCTTGAATTGCCACCCAAAAAAAACAGAAGAAAGAATAAAATAAAGGATTTTGGTTTGGTTTTGTTTATAAAGAGCTAGCCAAGCATGGTGACTCACATCTTTAATCCCAGCACTCAAGTGGCAGAGGAGGCACGTCTCTGTGAGTTCAAGGCCAGCTTGGGCTACATAGCAAGTTATAGGCCAGCTAGGGATACACGGTGAGACCCTGTGAAGAAGAGGAAGAGGAGAGAGCTAGTCCTCACTGTGCTCTAGCTTCTCGTTATGCCATGCAATCTCTCCCTCCCATTAGTGCTTCTGTCATGATGCTGTTTACCTATGGTGCCATCCATCATGTCATGACAGTCTTGCTACATGCCTGGAACTCTCTTTATAACCCAGACTAGGCTGAAACCCAGAGCAACCCTCCACTCTGTCCCTCTGAGTTGCTGGGATTACAGAGATGCACCACCACCACATATGGCAAGCCTCTTTTCTTTATAAGGTACCCAGCCTTCAGTATTTTGTTGTGGTAATACAAAATAATTAGGAATATGTCTTGGCTAAAACTAAAGGGAGTTTGTGGAACCCTAAGAGGTGCTGGCTGGAGCCCAGTTCATTTCAAGCCAGTGCCAGAGATTTTTTGATTGGATCCCACAGCTCCCAGAGAGCAGCAGTCTGTGCTTGCAGACCTCAAGGCAAGGTCACACTGTGTTGTTCTTCCTCCACAGCACTGCACTTTCCCAGGATCTTTTCTTCCTCTTCTCTGTTTCCTCTTCCTCTTCTCCCACCATAAGTAAAATCCCCATCTAAGTAACACACTGACTTTGTGCACATACAGGTTAGCAGCTTCCCTCCTGCTAACCTAACCGTGGACTGTTCCTTGCATAGTCAGCCCAGGGTCATATGTGAGGTGTACTCAGTACTTAATGCACTTCCAGCAACGTGGCAGGCAGCTGCCCCTGTGAGTCCCTTGCACCACACACAAGTCTCAGAGGTGGGTTTCCACCTGCCCATTTGACAGGTAGCTTAGCAAAGGTTCCCACGGCTACTCATGGCTTCCTACACAGAATGATTGCTTTCTGGCTAACTTTTCCAAACAATTCCACTGAAAGAGAAGGCTGTTCATTTTTTTTTAATACATGAATGTTTGTTTCTTTGTGTGTATTAGCTAATTTTGGGGGGTTTTCTGTTTGTTTGTTTTGTTTTGTTTTCAGACAGGGTTTCTCTGTGTAGCCCTTGCTGTCCTGGGACTTTGTAGTCCAGGCTGACCTTGAACTCACAGAGATCTGCCTGCCTGTACCTTCCTAATGTTGGGATTAAAGGCGAGTGCCACCACACCCATCATATTAGTTAATTTTCTATAGCTTTAATACAGAACCTTGATCAAGGCAATGTACAAATGACGGTGTTTACTTGGCCTTAGAGTTCCAAAGGGCAAAGGCATGCAGCAGGAACAGCTGCGAGCTCACATCTTAAGCTATGAGCAGTAGGTAGAGAGCACTAGCTCCAAATGGCATGAGTCTTTTGAACATCAAAGCCCACTCCCAGTAACATACCTCTTCCACCTAATCCTTCCCAAACAGTCCACCAACTAGGGATCAAGTCATCAAACATAGAAGCCTCTGGGAGCCATTCTCCCTCAAACCATCACCACAGTGAGTGTATGTGTGTGTGTGTGTGTGTGTGTGTGTGTGTGTGTGTGTGTTTTTGTGTCTGTGTGTGGTGTTTGTATACATGTAAAATAGCTTGCTTTCACCTGTGAATATGTACAGAAACCAGAAGAGGACATCAGATGTCTCCCTTATGGCAAAGTCTGTCAATGAACCTGGAGCAAGTCTGGCAGGAAGCAAGCCCAGAATGCCCCCAATAACCCTTCCCCACTCACCCAACAGCTCTGATGTAGCCACACACAGCTTTTTGAAAATGTGTATGTATTTTGCCTTTATGTATGTAAGTGTACCACAAGTGTACAGTGCCCAAAGACACCAGAAGAGGGTGTCAGAAACTGGAGTTACAGGTGGTTGGCAGCCACCATGTGAGTGCTGGGAACCAAACTTGGACTGGTGGCCCTGGTTGCTGTAAGAAAGCAGTCTGGGGCTGGAGGGATGGCACAGAGGTTAAGAGGTCCTGAGTTCAATTCCCAGCAACCACATGGTGGCTCACAACCATCTGTTATGAGATCTGGTGCCCTCTTCTGGTGTGCAGATATACATGGAAGCAGAATGTTGTATACATAATAAATAAATAAAATCTTTTTAAAAAAAGAAAGAAAGAAAGAAGTTCTGGCCAGGCGTTGGTGGCACACGCCTTTAATTCCAGCACTCGGGAGGCAGAGGCAGGTGGATCTCTGTGAGTTCGAGGCCAGCCTGGTCTCCAGAGCGAGTGCCAGGATAGGCTCCAAAGCTATACAGAGAAACCCTGTCTCGAAAAACCAAAAAAAAAAAAAAGAAAGAAAGAAAGAAAGAAAGCAGTCTGAAGCCAGGCAGTGGTGGTGCATGCCTTTAATCTCAGCATTCAGGAGGCAGAGGCAGGAGGATCTCTGTGAATTCAAGTCCAGCCTGGTCTTCAAAAGAGAGTTCCAGGACAGTCTCCAAACCTACCGAGAAACCCTGTCTCCAAAAGCAAAAACAAAAAAATAATCTCAGCACTTGGGAGGCAGAGACAGATGGATCTCTATGAGTTCAAGGACAACCTGGTCTACAGAGTGAGCTCCAGGACAAGCTCCAAAGCTATAGAGAAACTCTATCTTGAAAAAAATGAAACAACAACAAGAAAGAAAGAAAAAAAGAAAGAAAGAAAGAAGGAAGGAAAGAAAGAAAGCAGACTGAGCAAGTCACAAAGAGCAAGCAATCTTCCATGGCCTCTTTCCATTCCTACCTCCAGATTCCTGCCCTGACTTCCTTAGATAATGGACTATAAGCTGTAAGCTGAAATAAACCCTTTCCTCCCCACCTTGCTTTTGGTCATGGTGTTTTATCACAGCAATGGGAACCTTAAAACTGTCATTCAGTCCCCACGAAGTGCTTTATGAGGTGGGTCCTGCTCCCCATCCCCATTTGACAGAGGAGAAAACTGAGGCTCAGGAAACCTAGGAGCTTGCCACCAGCAAGTGAAGATGGGACCCAGATCTGACTGATCCCTAAGTCCAGCCCCCACCTTGCCAGCCAGGCTCACTGTTCCTCCATTTCTCTGCTTTTGGAGGCAGGGTGGAGTCCACAGACCTGATGTTCTTGGCCTGACTTTTCCCAGACTCCATGGTTCAGCCTGAGGCTGGCTTTGCTTCCCTGCAGAAGAGCTGTCTGGGTTTCAGGATGAAAGCCAGTTGACAGCCAGAGTGTCTGCTAGAACCCTAGGAACATATGTGACACGTCTATTTGGAGGCACAGAGGAGGCTAGAGCTCAGACTATTTCAAAACAGTTCCTTTCTCTTCGGCGAGATGTGTGTGCAGCACTCATCTTCTGAAGGAGGAAACAGCATAAAATCAATATTGGGGGTCCATATTGAGTTGGCTGGGGGACTCCCTCGTGTAGGAGTATGTGGATGTTAGAGACAGAAAATTCTGGAGGAATCTTTAGATTGCAAGCAACAGGAAACCCAACCCAAATTAGCTAAAGCAAAAAATTGATTGATTGACAGAGTAGAAAACCTAGGGGCCGGCGCATCTTCAGGTACAGCTTGATCAAGAGATCAAGAAAGCTTCAGGTCCCATCTTCCCAGTTCTGCTGTCTTGATCCTGGGCTTCACCTTCTCTCTCAAAGCAAGATGGCTGCTGTGTTAGATACTATTTCATCACGGGGACCAAAGCACCTGAGACAGTGACTCCAAGAAGGAGTGACTTATTGGGGCTCACTGGTTCAAAGGGCTCCATCCATGAATGCTTGGGCACAGCACTGTTATGGCGTGAGCCTGTGGTAGGAGAGCTGCTCACCTCATGATAGACAGGAAGCAGAGACAGTGTTGGAAAGGGGCCAAGACATGCTCCCCACCCCAAAGGAATGACCCACTTCCTCCAGGTAGAGTTTTCTGGCACCTCCTAAAACAGTGCCACAGGCTAGGGACCAAGTAGTCAACATGCAAACCCAAAGGGGTATTTCATATTCAAGTCTTATCTCCTCTAAGGAAAGGGGAACTAAAAGGAAAGTTGGCCCAGGACACACCAAGATCAAATCCTCAGCACAAGGGAGATTTATTTGCACCAGAGGGAAAAAGGGCAGGGATAAGAGACAGACAGAGGTAGAAAAGGAGGAAGAAGGGAAAAGGAACAAGGGAGGGGGAGGGCTATTTGTCCCTGGGGGACAAAGGACTGGCTGACTCTGGATTTAGAGGAGACAGACTTTGCTCATAGGCAAATGGCAGTTTACAAAGGGAAAAAGGAAACCCTGTATTAGGAGTTGTTCAGTTTGATTGGGCATGTTAATTAGGGTAGTCAAAAGGGGGCTTTTGATTGCTGGACTTCAATACTTTGGTAGCTAGACCTTAGTAGTCAGCCTCCGGAGGAGGAAGAGGCCAAAGAAGGGACTAGACCTTGGTGGCTAGCTTTAGCAAGGCAGAGTGAATGGGGAAGAAGGGCAGAAGGCGACATGTTTGTTTGCCATGCTCAGGCCTGTTAGAGTCCTTCAGGAACATGTGTTCCCAATAAGTTAACTGAGTTTCACTGGCACTAGGTGGCTCAATAAGGACCAGGAAATGTGATATCAGACAGATGTGTTAGCAGGTGCATGTGATCCCAGCACTTGGGGAGTGGATGATGCCTGGGCTACGTGAGATCATGCCTCAAAAACAGAAAGAAGAGGTGGGGGAGGAAGAAAGAAAAGGCAAATGAGCTCCTTTGACCTGCTGGCTCTGGGTACTGTAAGACCCCGGAAGCTCAGGCCTCCAGGATCTCAGCCCAGGACCACCACCACCCCAATCACCATGCCAAGGCAGAAACTTGATGCAAACTGCATGAGGCTTTATTGTTGTTTAACGAACTAACCCCATGTTAGCTCGGGTCTTTCATCCATCCACCATGGCAGATGGCTAGGAAAGACAGCTCGAAGAGTCTGCATAGAGATCTTATAGGGCAGCATAAGGGGAGTGTCTAGGTGTACACACAGGCTCAGGATTGGTGTGCCTCCAGGCTTGGAGGGCTTGCCCTGTGTTGATTGGTCAACTGGTTGTTATGGCCCATAGGCCCTCCCAGGGTGGTTGCTATGCTCTGCCAGTCATTGCTGTGCACTTGTCTGTAAAGCACACCCAGAGCCGTAAAGCATAGCACCACCAACTAACTTCTGATTGGTTCCTTGCCATGAGGCAGGCATCTGACCTCTTAGTGACTAAGACAAGGTCAGATAAGCATGTGTTCGGCTGTGATGGCTGCCGAAATGGGGAGCTGGTCCCATCAGTACCTGTGGGTGGGCCAACAGCACCAACCTCACAGACTTGGGGGGATGAAGGGGAATGTTCTCAGACAGTACTAGGATACATTACAAGAAACAGGATCAACCAGGCTTGGAGATGCAGGCCTATAACTCATGCTATCTGAGAGCCCCAGGCAGGAGAATCACAAGTTAAAGGCCTGCCTGCACAGAGGGAGTTCAAGTCTTGTCTGGTCAATTTATCAAGTTGCCTCACATACGTGGGGGGAGGGGTTCTGGATTCCATCCTCCCTCATACTCCTCCCTGTAACACATATATGCCCAAAACAGCAGGACGGATGGGACATGGGGTGTAAGAATGAAGGCAAGAATCAGAGGAATAAGGAAGGGAGGAAAACACAAAGAAAGGGTAGAGGAAGGCAGATAAGCAGGCAAGTGGGTTAAAAGCAAAGTGACAAATAGTTTCCAGGAAGGGTATGCTCAAAAGTTCATTTATTATCTGTTTGTAAGTCAGTAAGTCATTTTTACCTGTGTGTGTGTGTGTGTGTGTGTGTGTGTGTGTGTGTGTGTGTGTGAGAGAGAGAGAGAGAGAGAGAGAGAGAGAGATTGATTTGTGGGGGGAGGGGGTCTTGTTGTAAATATCCCAGGCTAGCTTAAAGAAATACTTATTATTTCATCTGTAATGTAATGAAGATACTAGATATTTGCAATGAAAAATAGAAATCAAAACGTATAAGACCAGATGACACGCCAGAAAGCTACTGGTGAGAAAGCCTGTGTTTGTTTGGAGTGCTGGGGCTTGAGAGAAAGAAAGCTTAATTAATGAGCATGGGTTGGCAGATGGAGGCTCTGGCAGAGACCGGAGGGGGCTTCGGAGCATCTCCAAGGTCTCTGAGTTTGACAACAGGGCTCTCTGTTATGCAGGATTTCCCTTCCTATGTTGTGGTTTTGCTTTCCCTAGACAGAGATGAATCCAGAACATCCCTCATATCTCCTTACAGGTGTAAAAGGAAGATGTGACTCTTTTCAACCTTACCATGACTCCTGTCATTGTGCCTCACAAAAGGGGTCCATCTAAGGGCAGGAGAGCAGGAGGCTGTCCCTCCTGAGCCAAGAGTGGCTTAAGAGGCCACGGGGGAGGAGCAGAGGTCAAGGAGAGCTTCATAAATCATAAATTGGGAGGATGTGTAGGACTTGTTCTTCCAGGAAATGGCCTGTGTCTGCCTGAGGAAATAGAGCTGTGATGCTCTCCTGCTGTAAAAGACACCCAAACTCAGCTCGGCATTGGTGGCGCACGCCTTTAATCCCAGCACTCGGGAGGCAGAGGCGGGCGAATCTCCATAAGTTCGAGGCCAGCCTGGTCTCCAGAATGAGTGCCAGGATAGGCTCCAAAGCTACACAGAGAAACCCTGTCTCAAAAAACCAAAAAAAAAAAAAAAAAGACACCCAAACTCACCCACCTACTTGTCAGCTCCTCCTCCCACAGCTCCTTTACAAAGATGGGACTGCTGCAATTTGGAATTGTGTGTTTATGGCCGCTCAGCCTGGCCCTGAACTCTTGATCCTTGTGCTTCAGCCTCCCAAGTACACATTCAGTACCGAATGTCTCCCCAAGGCTCACATGTTAAGAGGGTTGATCACACTAGGCACAGTACCACATTACCGTAATACCAGCACCTGGGAATTGTAGACAGGAAGATCAGGAGTTCCAGGCTATCTTGAACTATGTGGTAAGTCTGTAGCTACAGAATGAGTTCCAGGCTAACCTGGACTGCACACTAAGTTCATTAAAAAGGGAGCGGGAGAGATATCTCAGAAGATAATTTTTTAAATATTTATTTATTTATTTATTTATTATGTAAACAGCCTTTTGCCTACATGTATTCCTGCACACCAGAAGAGGGTACCAGATCTCATGACAGTGAGCCACCATGTGGGTGCTGAGACTTGAACTCAGGACCTCTGGAAGAACAGCCAGTGCTCTTAACCTCTGAACCATCTCTCCAGCCCCAACAAATTATTTTTTAAAAAGAAAAAAGACCATTTAAAAAAAAGAGCGCCAGGCGTTGGTGGCGCATGCCTTTAATCCCAGTATTCGGGAGGCAGAGGTAGGTGGATCTCTGTGAGTTCGAGACCAGCCTGGTCTACAAGAGCTAGTTCCAGGACAGCCTCCAAAGCCACCGAGAAACCCTGTCTTGAAAAATAAAAGGGGTGGGGAGTGAAGGGCATGGTGCACTTGGGAGGCCGAGGAGTTTGAGGTCAGGTGGGTCTGCATCTCCAGTACCAGGTGTGCCCTGTGCCAGGGCTACTAGTGAGACCCTGTTTCAATGGGTCAAGCATGATAGTACACAGCTTTAAACCGGTTCAGCACTTGCAAGACAAATGAAAGTGGATTTCTATGAGTTCAAGGCCAGTCTGGAACGTTCCAGGCCAACAAAGGGAGACCCTGTCACAAAACAAAACAAAGAAACAGGAAACCCAAGAAACAAACAAAGGCTAGCAGGTCTTGGCAACACACACCTGTACTTCCCATACTCCAGAGACAGAGAACAATGGACTGACAAAAAGTTTGAGGCCAGCCTGATCTACATGGCCGGTTCAGGTCAGTTTGAGCTACAGAGTAAGAAGACCCTGTCTCAAAAACAAAAAAATCAAATCCAAAAAACAGGGGGTGCGTGGCTGAGGGTATTAATTCAACAGTAGAGCACTTGCCTACCATGTACAAGGCCCTGGATGGCTGTCCAGAACTTTAAAAGAGAAAAAGGGTGGGGGAGGGCAGCTTTAATCTAGAAAGAGGTTGTTTTACACTTGCTCTTAGCCAAAAGACCAAGCAATGATGTGAGTGTGTGTGGGGTGGGGATGGGGTGTGTGGGGGGGGTGTCCTCATCTGCGTGTGCACCTGTGGACTCCATAGGTTGACTTTGGGTATTTTTTTTTTTTTTTTGGTTTTTTGAGACAGCGTTTCTCTGTGTAGCTTTGGAGCCTATCCTGGTACTCGCTTTGGAGACCAGGCTGGCCTCAAACTCACAGAGATCCGCCTGCCTCTGCATCCCGAGTGCTGGGATTAAAGGCGTGCACCACCAACTCGGGTCGACTTTGGGTATCTTATCTTCCTCTATCATTCTCCACCTTTTTTTTTTTCTGGGTTTTGTTTTGTTTTGTTTTTGGTCCTTTTGTTTTGGTTTGGTTTGGCTTAGTTTTGTTTTTTCCAGACAGGGTTTCACTGTGTAGTACTAGCTGTCCTGGAACTAGCTCTAGTAGACCAGGCTGGCCTCCATCTCACAGAGATCCCTGCCTCTGCAGTGATTAAAGGTGTGGGCCACCACCACCCGGCTTTTGTTTTGTTTTTAAACAGAATCTCTTACTGAAGCTGGAGCTGGAAGTTTTTGGTAGCCCCGGGAACCTATCCTTACCCCAATCCCCAGTCCTGGAGTTATGGGCCAGCACCACCTTGCCCAGCATTTACATAGGCACTGAGGATCTGAAGCAGAGCCTTATGCTTGGACAGCAGGCACTGTACTCACTGAGCCCGGAGAGAAGGTTTCAGGCTCAGATGGTAAGTCAGTCAGTAATAGGATGTTTGCACAGTCCCCAGCACCATGTAAATGGGTCATGGTGGCCCACACTTGTAATCCCAACACTTGGGTGATGGAGTCAGAAGGATCAGAAGTTCAAGACCAGCCTGAACTACTTGAAATTATGAAAAATAAAGAAAGATGGTGGTCTGAGGAGTTCAGAACACACAGCTAAAATCCTTCCAGTCTGTTAGAGGGGAGAGAGATGACGCAGACATGGCTGAAAGCAGAGCGAGCACTACTTGGGCTATAGATTTATGGGGGAAACACTAGTCAGTCCTGGAAGCTTAAGAGCATGGAGGTGGAGGACAGGGAGTGTCAGGTTTTCAGTTGGTTCCTGATGGACATTGGTACTATTGGATGAAGCCCAATGTGAGGCAGGCTTGGTGTAGAAGCTGGCAGGGTGTGGGGAGCTATTTTATACAACTGACTCATCAGGAGAGCGTACCCGTGGAGTGGGCCAGCAGCCATGAGCCACACAATTCAAATCCCATGAGCACTTAGCCACTGCTGAGGGGAGCCACTGGAGAACGCCAGCTCCCATCCCATAGCAAGCCCTGTGTGGTGCCTACGCCCTAAAAGCAGCAGTGCTTGAGGGACCTGTTCCTTTTTGTTTGTTTTACAAGACAAGACAAGGCTTCCCTGTGTAGCTTTGGAGCCTATCCTGGAACTCACTCTCTAGACCACACTGATCTCGAACTCACAGAGATCTGCCTGCCTCTGTCTCCCAAGTGCTGGGATTAAAGGCGAGCGCCACTACTGCCTGGCCCTATGTTTCCTTTTAAAAGGTGGGTCTTGTCCCCTCCTGTCTCTTTCTCCCTCTCTCCCTCTCTCTCTTCCACCAATCTTGTCACCAGGGACCAGTCTCTGCCCCTCTCTCTCTTCCAATAAGCCTCCTATGCAAGTCCTGTTGTACAGCACGACTTCTTTTCACGGTATTTTTAAAATTACAACAGGGAGACTAATTGGACTGCACTCTAGGCTTCTCTACTTAGAAGGATTTGGTCTGAAGACTCCCTCTGCTACTGTCCCCTTGCCCCTCCCCTCTGTTGTGGGTCCAGGAGGGAGTGGGAAGGAGAGAAGAAGCTACTCTTGCCCTTGTGTCCACTCACACTTTCGAATTGACTTAAATGACCCAGAGTGAGAGCAGACATTTTCTGAATTTTTGTTTTGTGGAATTTTCTCTTGAGTAACCTGTCCTGTGGTATCTTTTGAGTATTTGTTGAGATTTTACAGCAAAAAGTATATATCTATATATAATGTGTAGCCTGCTTCTAATCATCTAATTAAAAAATAGCTGTGGAAAACCTGGCGTTGGTGGCTCACGCCTTTAATCCCAGCACTCGGGAGGCAGAGGCAGGCAGATCTCTGTGAGTTGGAGACCAGCCTGGTCTACAAGAGCTAGTTCAGCCTCCAAAGCCACAGAGAAACCCTGTCTCGAAAACAAACAAACAAACAAACAAAACAAACAAAAAAATCAAAAACAAAAAAATAGCTGTAGAAATATTTAAAGTAGCTGGGCGTTGGTGGCACAGCCAGATGACCTCCCCCACCTCCTTCTCTTACTCCTGTACTTCCTGCTCTTTCTTCCTTTTCCTCCTCCCTCTTTTCAGACTTTTGAAATAGAGTATCTTGTAGCCAAGGCTGGTCTTAAACTCTTAACCCTTCTGTCTCCATTTTCCTAGTGCTAGGATTCTAGGTATATGCCATTATGCCTAACACCATATTTTTAAGTTTTATGAGAATACTATCTTTCTTTCTGTTTCCCTTTCCTTTCTTTTTAGACGGGCCTCAATACAAGCCCCAACTTGAAGTCTCCTGCCATAGCCCCAGAGTGCTGCACCATCACACCTGGCTCATGCTTTCTTGGTTTAATAATATATGTTGGATGGGGCCAGAGAGATGACTCAGCAGTTAAGAGTGCTTGCTACTCTTAACTGACCCAATTTTGGTGCCTAGCACCCACATAAAGTGGCTCATAATCATAACTCCAGTTCCAGAGGCCCCAATACCCTCTTCTGGCATCTTTGAGCACCTAACACATGCACGCACGAGCACGCACGAACACACAAGCATGACTGCAACACACACAAAAATATGTATTAAAGACAATTTATCTTTGTAACATTTTTAGCTTTACTGATTTACCAGTAATATCTTCTTTCCCTTTGATTTCCACAAGTTCTAAGCTCAGAGGCTATTGTTTCACCTGGTGCCTGAAAGTGCCCATTTTCTTTGACTTACAGCATTGTCCATAGTCTGATCTTTCTTCTGAATTTACTTGTTGTATTATAGGAGACACTAAATTTTTCTAAAACTTAACAGCCAGTTAGCTCAAAGTTTTGCTGTTGTTCTTTGCCCATGTTTTATTTGGCTTTGTTTTAGTTGGTATGGTGATGGAAGCCAGGTGTAGCAGCATGCCCTCGTAACCCCAGCACTTAGGAGCTTGAGGCTCCTGTGAGGAGCCAGGACCACATGAGAGACCCTGTCTGAAAGGGGAAGGGTGCTGTTTATGTAGTTCATTCAGGTGATGAAATGCTTGCCTACCATGAATGAAGCCTCAGTGTGATTCCCCAGAGCTGAATAAATCAGATGTGGTGGAACAAGCTGTTATCTCAGTACTGGTAAGTAGAGGCAGGAGGATCAGAAGTTCAAAGTCATTCCAAACTACATAGCATCTTCAAGGCCAGGCTGGAAAAAAAAGGGGGGGAGTCTTCATTTCATTTGGAAATGGGTTTCTCTAGTACCCAGGCTGGCATGGGTATGTGAACTTTAAGGCCCTGCTTCTCTCAGCCTCCTGATGGTACACAGGTGTGTGACACTCTTCCCTCAGCCTCCTGATGGTACACAGGTGTGTGACACTCTTCCCTCAGCCTCCTGATAGCACACAGGTGTGTGACCTGCTTCCCTCAACCTCCTGATGAAGGGACCAGCTCCCCATTTCGGCAGCCATAACAGCCGAACACATGCTTGTCTGACCTTGTCTTAGTCACTAAGAGGTCAGACGCCTGCCTCGTGGCAAGGAACCAATCAGAAATTAGCTGGTGGTGCTATGCTTTATGGCTCTGGGTGTGCTTTACAGACTAGTGCACAGCAATGACTGGCAGAGCATAGCAACCACCCTGGGAGGGCCTATGCGCCATAACAACCACTTGACCAATCAACACAGGGCAAGCCCTCCAAGCCTGGAGGCACACCAATCCTGAGCCTGTGTGTACACCTAGACACTCCCCTTATGCTGCCCTATAAGATCTCTATGCAGACACTTCGATCTGTCTTTTCTAGCCATCCACCATGGTGGATGGATGAAAGATCCGAGCTAACATGGGGTTAGCTCGTTAAACAACTATAATAAAGCCTCATGCAGTTTGCATCAAGCTTTTGACTCCGCTTGGTGATTGGGGTGACCGAGGTCCTGGGCTGAGATCCTGGAGGCCTGAGCTTCCGGGGGTCCTACACTGATAGTATGCAAGTGTGTGTCAGCATGCCTGGCAGGCCCAAATAATTCAAATATAACACTTCTGTCCTCTGTCCTGGTACCTCTATTACATATTAAGTTAAGATTCATGGGGCTGGAGAGATGGCTCAGCGGTTAAGAGCACTGGCTGTTTTGCCAGAGGACCCAGGTTCAATTCCCAGCACTCACATGGAAGCTAGCAGCTGTCTGTAACTCCAGTTCCAGGGGAATCTGACACCCTCACAAAGACCTACACACAGGCAAAAAATCAATGTGTATAAAAATAAATAAATCTTGAAAAAAAAGATTCATGTCATTGTCAAGTCTGGAGCTACCTTTTGTGGGTAGTGGATTCTGGAGACCAAACCTGGGGCTTCTCACATGCTAAATGTATACCTGCTCCTCTACTACCATTCATTAATCCATTTAATTTTTAGTAGGCTCTCAGGTAGCCCAGGTTGGCCTTGAACTCTCTATGTATCCTAAAATGACCTTAAACTTCTGATCTGATGCCTTAATCTCTCCAGTGCTGGACTTGCAGGTGTGTGCCACCATGCCCAGCTTTGTGTGTGTTTATGTATGTATACATGGTATATGTACCTTTCCTGTGGGTGTGTGCATAGGTGCATACAGGTACATTTGCATGTGTGTTTATTTGTATGTGGAAGCCAGATACCCGTGTCTGGGGTTTTCCTTCAGCATGCCTCAGTGTTCCTAACACCTTTGTTAATTAAGTTCTTCCTGGATTCATTCATCAAAGCAGTGTTGGTTTGCAGAACTGAGGGTGCAACCCTTGGACCCTGCATGTGCTAGGCAAGAGCTCTGCCACCAAGCCCCCTCAGCCTCTTGCTTACATTTCAATGCCTCCCATGCCAGAGCCCCAGGGCTCTGTATAGTAAGGAAACACAGCAGCCAACAAATGACTTGCTTACAATTGCATAATAAGACCATTTTTAAAAGAGAATACTCTCATAATTCTAAAAAGTGTTTAAACTTTAAGAAGAAAACCAGTTCTCAGAAGTTCATAATCTCACGGTAAGAGAAGGAAATAAAGAAGCGGGTGCTGGGAGAAATCCAGACAGAAGCTGGTGGGGAGGCACCTTGCTCTGGGAGCACAATGGCAGCCTCTGAGGGAGGTGATTTTAATCTCCTATTTTGGGCTCTCTGCAATGTAAAAAATGTCTGTATTACAGTGTCTACAAAATTACTTCATAGAAGTTTTAAAATTTGTCAGCAATTTTATCCGATAGTGTTTGTGTTGGTTCCTGGGGTAACTACACACCCAGCAGAAGCACCTGGAGGAAGGAGGGGTTTGTTTGGGTTTCTGGTTCCCAGTGTTTAGCCCACCATGTCTAGGCAGGGGAGACAGGTCTGCTGAGGTGGAAGTGTATAGGGACAGCAGTAGCGTGTCACATCTTGGCAGCTCAGGAAGCAGAGAGAATGGAGTCTGAAGCAAGGCCTGGCTACAACTCAGAGGACTGCTCCCATGACCCACTTCTGCCAGCAGGCTCCAGTCTCCCAGAGCGCACTGCTAGCTGGTCATCAAGGATCCTAACACGAGCCTACAGGGGACATTTCTGACTCAAAGCACAATACCTCTTATTTTTATTCTATTTCAAAACAGGCTCTTCTTGTGTAGTCCAAGGTGGCCTTGAATGTGAAATTCTCCTGCCTCGCCCTTCTGAGTTGTGGGATTACAGATGTGTGACATCAAGGCTAGGCTCCTTTTAAATCTCTAATCTCTCTCTGTGTGTTAGTCTATCTCCCCCTTTCTCTAAATCCTGTATTCATTAGACTTTGTCTTTTACAAAAATAAACAGCCCAAGAACAAATATATTAATTCTACTCTCCCCTTCCCCCATCCTCCTCCTCCTATTCTTCTTGCTTGTTTTGAAACAGGATCTGAAGTTGACCAAGCTGGCCTTGAACTTGTGATTCTCCTGCCTCTACCTCTCAAGGGCTGGGATCACTGCATGGACCATCACTCTCAGCTTGCTTATTTACTTTTTTGTTTTGTTTTGTTTTTCAAGACAGGATTTCTCTCTGTGTAGCCCTGGCTGTCTTGGAACTCACTCTGTAGACCAGACTGGCCTCGAACTCACAGAGATCCTCCGGCCTCTGCCTCCCTGCTGGGATTAAAGGCGTGCGCCACCAACTCCCAGCCGGGTTTTTTGTTTTTTGAGACAAGATCTCACATGACCCAGGTTGGTCTCAAACTCTGTAATCAAGGTTAGCCTTGACTCTTTAAATTTTTTGTTTTATGTATGTATGGGTGGTTTGCATACATGTCCATGAGCCACATGCATGCAGTTCCCATGAAGGCCAGAAGAGGGCGTTGGATCCTCTAGAAATGTAGTTAAAGATGGTTGCTAGTCATCTAGTCACTGTGTGGGGCCTCTGTAAGAGCAACAGGTGCTCTTTATTGCTGAGTCATTTTATTTTTATTTTTCAAGACAGTGTTTCTCTGTGTAGCCTTGGTTATACTGGGACTCACTCTGTAGATCAAGTTGTCCTCGAACTCACAGAGATCCATCTTCCTCTGCCCCCGTCCCTAGTGCTGGGAGGTAGAGGCATGACCACCACCAAGTAAGTCATTTCTATGATAGATAGATAGATAGATAGATAGATAGATAGATAGATAGATAGATAGATAGATAGATAGATAGATAGATAGAGTGTGTGGCACCAGGGTAGAAGTCAAAGGACGACTTTGTGGAACTTTTTCTCCTTCTACCTTTACATGGGTTCTAAGGATCAAATTCAGGTCCTAGCTTTTCTTGGCAAGAACCTTTACCCACTGAGTCATCTCTCTGGCCCACAAAAAATAGTTTTTTAAATACGTGCTTATTTTTATGTATATTATGGATGCTGTGCCTGAGTGTGTCTACGCACTGCATGCATGTAGTTCCCCAGGGAAGCCAGTAGAGGGCGTTGGATTCCCGAGAACTGAAGTCATAGGTTCTTAGCTATGTCTTACTGAGTAGTGAACCCAGGGCCCCTGCAAGAGGCCCTGTTATTAACTGTTAAAAAATTGAGCTGGTCTGTGGTGGTGCACGCCTTTTATGTTTGTCTGGCTGACTGATTTTATTGTTTTGGTTTGGTTTTTTTCGATGCAGGGTTCCTCTGTGTAGCGTTAAAAATCTATCCTGGAACTCACTCTGTATACCAAGCTGGCCTCAAACTCACAAAGATTCTCCTGCCTTTGCCTCTCTAGTGCTGGGATTAAGGATGTGGGCCACCGGCAGAGGCAGGTGGATCTCAGCCTGGTCTAGTTCCAGAATATCTGGGGCTGTTACACAGAGAAACCAAAAAAAAAAAAAAACTTATTAACTATTAACTGCTGAGTGCTGAGTCATCTCTACACACACACACACACACACACACACACACACTGGATTTGGCCTGCATGTGTTTGTGTGCTACATCTATTCCTGAATGCATGAATACATGGATAGATATTTTGTCTGTGTGTGTGTGTGTGTGTGTGTTGTGCATTATATGTATGCCTAGTGCCCAAACAGATAAGAAGGGGTGTCAGATGCCCTGGACTGGAGATACAGATGGTTGTGAACAGATGTAATCGAACCTAGGACTTTGCGCATGCTAGGCAAGAACCCTACCACTGGGTTAGATCCTCAGCCTCTTTTTGCTTTATAAAATATATTTGTTTTATGTGTATGTATGTATGAGTGCCTGTATGTCTGTGAACCATGTGTGTACAGTGCCCAAGAGGGCCAGAAGAAGACACCAGATCCCCTGGAGTTACAGTTAGAAGTAGCTGTGAACGGCCCTGTGGGTGCTGGGAAGTGAACCTGGGTCCTCTGACCTCCACATGCAAGCTTCGGCATGTGTGTCTTCCCTCAAGAAAAACAAAATGTAATTCAAATTGATTTTATTTATTTTTATTTATTTATTTTTGGTTTTTCGAGACAGGGTTTCTCTGTGTAGCTTTGGAGCCTATCCTGGCACTCGCTCTGGAGACCAGTCTGGCCTCAAACTCACAGAGATCCGCCTGCCTGCAAATTTATGTTTAAAACTAAATGTTGTTGTGGAATATTTATTTATACTGTGTGAAGATGTGTCACTATGATTGTTTTTTTTTAAAGATTTATTTATTTATTATGTTTACAACATTCTGCTTCCATGTATATCTGCACACCAGAAGAGGGCACCAGATTTCATAAGGGATGGTTGTGAGCCACCATGTGGTTGCTGGGAATTGAACTCAGGACCTCTGGAAGAACAGTCGGTGCTCTTAACCTCTCTGAGCCATCTCTCCAGCCCTGATTGGTTTAATAAAGAGCTGAATGCAGAGGACAAGTGAAGAGCGAAGGGGTCCAGACCAGCCTGATGAAACCCACAGAAACAGCTGACCTGAACATCCAGGAACTCTTGCTCCCCAGACTGATAGCTGGGATACCAGCATGGGACTGATCCAGACCCCAGGAACAAAGGTTTCAGTGAGGAAACCTCAGAAATCTATGGGACCTCCTGTAGAAGTTCAGTACTTATCCCTAGCATAGGTGTGGACTGTGGGAGCCCATTCCATATAGAGGAATACTCCCTGAGCCAAGACACACAGGGGGTGGCCAAGTGTTGGTGGCACACGCCTTTAATCCCAGCACGCAGGAGGCAGAGGCAGGCAGATCTCTGTGAGTTTGAGGCCAGCCTGGTCTCCAGAGTGAGTGCCAGGATAGGCTCCAAAGCTACACAGAGAAACCCTGTCTCAAAAAACCAAAAATAAAATAAAATATAAAAATAAAGAGCTGAATGATCAATAGCCAGGTGGAAGAGAACAGGTAGGACTTGCAGGCAGAGAGAGGAACTCAGGATGAATCTAGGCCCATGAGAGATGGCAACAAGACACTGAAGAAGTCGGACATACGTTACAGAAGAGAGATAACAGAGACAAGTGGCAGAACTTAGATTAATAGAAATTGTTCATTTAAGTTTTAAGACCTAGTTAGGGAAAAGCCTAAGCTAATTGAACTAATGGCCAAGCTTTCATAATTAATAGGTCTCCATGTCATTATTTGTGAGTTGGCGGTCCAAAGGAATTCCAACTGCAAAATGTATTTTCTTTAGGGACCTGATTCCCAAAAGTATATTATATAAAATAAAAACAAATAAATTATAACAAAAGAAATATAATTTGGTTTTTCGAGACAGGGTTTCTCTGTGGCTTTGGAGGCTGTCCTGGAACTAGCTCTTGTAGACCAGGCTGGCCTCGAACTCACAGAGATCCGCCTGCCTCTGCCTCCCGAGTGCTGGGATTAAAGGCGTGTGCCACCAAAGCCCGGCTAAGTCAGTTATTTCTATTTGTTGGGATTATAGGTATATTTGGTTTTTACACTTTTTTCTTTTTCTTTTTTTTTTTTTTTTTAATGGTTTTTCAAGGCAGGGTTTCTCTGTGTAACAGTCCTGGCTGTCCTGGCTGTCACTTTGTAGACCAGGCTGTCAAGTGTACATTTTTTCCCCTCTTCCTTGAACAAGCCATATTTCTCGCCTCCCACATCTAGCTTTGCTAAAACATATCTAACTGGTATGTAAAGGCCGCATACAATCCACATGTAAAGCTTAGTAAATTTCCACATGTGTGTGCTGCGTGTTACATCACAACAGTCAAGGTGACTCAGAAACACATCTGTCCCTCCAGAACTTTCCTGGTTATCCTGGTTTCGTTTTTGTGGCCACAGTAATTACATTATTCTGAAACAATTGCTTGGACATTTAAAAGCCAAGACTTAAGTTTCTTTGGCAAAGGCCCCACACACAGCATTCAGGGAGCTTCCAGTTTGCAGGGGGAACAGCCAGGCAAATAGAGGTTATGTTGCCCAATGCAATGACTTCTCTTCCTTTAGAAATGTTTGGAGAACTGGGTGGGAAGAGGAACCAGCCTTTCGGTTGCTGATTTAAGCTCTGGGTGGAATAGAGTATCTATTGTGGAAGTGTATTGTGCAAAAAGAGAATGGAGCTTTTTGTGAAGTGAGATAAAGAGGTTGCAGGGTGGGAAAGGGGAGGATGGGGGAGGAGAAGACAGGCTGGCAGAGAGTTCCTGGAGAGGGGCCTGAGAAGTAACCATCCCATGGGCAGACCTCAAGCAGGGCCGCCCGAAGGTCCCAGCAAGTCATCCTCCTCATCCTGCTGTCCAGGCTGTCCCTGGATCTGTGAGTCCACCCCACGACCAGCCCTGTTCCCAATGCCACTTTCATACAGGCTCAGTAAACAGTCATTGTCCTTGAGAATCACAGTAAGCCTGAGTAAGCTGTGTGTTTAGGATTATTCTTCTGAATTTCCTGTAAGCCATTCAGTAAGCAGTCTGAAGACACAGGTATGGTAGCTCACAAGTATAATCCTAGCAGTTAGAAAGCCGAGGCAGGAATAAAGCTCTGAGTTCTGGGTTACCTTGGGCCAGTGGGTGAAATTCTACCAGAGAGAGAGAGAGAGAGAGAGAGAGAGACAGAGAGACAGAGAGAGATAGAGAGAGACAGAGAGAGAGAGAGAGAGAACACTAAGAACCTGATTTACCTGATTTCAGATCTCTGGAATGTATTTACAAAGACAAGGACTTATCGGTGTGAATCTTCAGTGTTTTGTTTGCAGTTTTTAATTTGTTTGTTTTTCAGACAGTTTTATGTTTTTTTTGTTTTATGCAGTCCTGGCTGCTCTTGAACTTGCCGAGATTCTCCTGCCTCTGCCTCAGCTCCTAGGAATTGTTCTGCCTATGCTGTATTGATTCTGTTTTGAGACAAGGCCTTACTATGTAGTCCTCACTGGCTTCACTGGAACTTCCTATATAGATCCAGATAACCTCAAACCCACAGAAATTCACATGCCTCTCCCTCCAGAGTGTGCTGGACCATACCTGACCTGTGGATTTTTTAGATGTTAATTCTTTTTTGTAATAACACTTTCTGCTACTAAGCTATTAGTTTTTTGTTTGTTTGTTTTGGCTGCTTCCTTTGTCTTAAATATTTTGAGTTTTCTTCATTTGTTTGTTTTTGGTTTTTCCAGACAGGGTTTCTCTATTTAGGTCTGGCTGTCCTGGATCTTGCTCTATAGACCAGGCTGGTCTTGAACTCACAGAGATCTGCCTGTCTCTGCCTCTACCTCCCAAGTGCTGGAATCAAAGGCGTGAGCCACCACCGCCCAGCTTTATTTTGTCTTTGTTTGAGATAGGGTCTCTTCTAGCCTAGGCTTGCCTCAAATATGGAACACCATGTCCCTGGCCTTATAATTTATTTATTATTTTACTTATTTATGGCAGAGGCGATTGAATCTTATACCACCAGTATTGGATCACTCCACCAGTCCTTGAGAAGCAAGGTTTCACCTGCTCTCTCAAATGAAAACAAGCTAGGTGTGGTAGGCAGGAGGATTGCTTTGAGTTTAAGTCCAGGCCTGGGCACACTGAAGCTGAAAAGAACTGGCATCTGTGTTTGTTGTTTTGTTTGTTCCTTTGCTTTGACACAGGAACTCCTTAGACTATCCAACACAAAATAACCAACCAAACAAACAAACAAAGCTTGCTTTACTTAGGAAGACGAAGAGCTGGATAGTGAGAAAGACTTGGGAAGCTGCAAACTTGACCTCCCCAGGTTAGAACCCTACCTCCCAGCATGCATCAGGTGTAGAGCAGTGGTTTCTGTGCCTAGGCTAGCTATCAAGACCAGTTCCTCTCGGAAAGCTACTTCCCATTCCCATTTCGCTCTTCTTTCCACTTCCTCTAGATAGCTCGGCTGTTGGCTCCCACCCATAAGTTACCCAGACTACTTTCCCAGCCCTGAAAAATGGTTTTAAACAAGGATCTTAAAAAAAAAAAAAAAAAAGGATCTTATTTGGAAAATGCAGATGTCAAAAACCACATTCTTGGTTCCCAAAATGCTACAACTAGAAATGAATGTTATGAATCAGTTATTGAGGATTCTCCAAGCTAGCTCTGGGATAAAAAAAAGATAAATAAAAAACAAAGTATCAGTTTAGAGGATAGCACAATGTCTCTGGATATATCTCCCTGAATGTATCCTATTTCCTCTATTTCAAAGCTGAGCAGGGCCAGGTCTGGTTGGTATATGGATGGGAATAAACAGGGAAAAAAAAAATTTAACAGTGAAAAGCAACAGCTGAGATGGTTGGTTCAGAGGGCTCATAGCTCTTGCAGAGGACCTGGGTTCCATTCACAGCTACTTCTAACTCTAAACTCCAGGGGATCTGGTGTCTTCTTCGGGCCTTATTGGGCACTGCACACTCATGGGTCACAGACATACAGGCACTCACACATACATACACATAAAACATATATATATATATTTGTATATATATATACAAATATATATATACACATATAACAAATATTATACAACAACAAAAAGAGTATATATTTTTCTGTTTTCAATTTTGTTTTTTCAAGATAGGGTTTCTCTGTGGCTTTGGAGGCTGTCCTGGCACTTGCTCTGTAGACCAGCCTGGCCTTGAACTCACAGAGATCCTCTGGTCTCTGTCTCCCCAGTGCTGGGATTAAAGGTGTGTGCCACCACGGCCCAACAAAAAAATAAGACTACTTTTATTATTTTATGTGCACAGTGTTTTGCTGCATAAATGTCTATGTACTATATGCTTGCAGTGGATCCCCTGTGGCTGCTGTTGCAGACCGATGTGTGGGTGCAGGGAATTGAACACAGGTCCTCTGGAAGATCTGCAAGAGTCTGAACCACTGAACCATTTGTCTAACCCAAAGTTGCCTTATTTTGTAGTAGCAAATTATTATCCAGATTTTGCATCAACTTGCCCCCCATAATAATTTGTATGATCATGGTCCTATTTATTTGCTATTCATTTGTTTAAGGAAGCTGACTGTTGCCTGTTTATAGCCATTATGAAACTTTTCTGTGGCAAACTTTTCTTCCTCTTTTTTCTGGGGGTGGGGGTGTGACATTAGCTCAGGTTAGCTAGCTTTAAACATAACTGAAAATCTGCATACATCCACTGCCCAACAATTTGTATACATACTATGGAACAGTGTAATTTGTTATAGTCCATAATGACAGGAAAAGATGTTTGTGACATATTACTTGATCAAACTAATTGCAACTCAGTTATGTGATACAATTTTGTTAAATTTATTTTTTAAATGCCATTTATTGTATTGTAATTTTATTTGTTTATATGTGTATATGGTCTATGTGTGTGAGCTCTTTGTGTGTGTGTGTGTGTGTGTATGTGTGTATGTGCATGCACGCACATGCACGTGCACAGCACTGTGTGACCCCTGGGGTTTTCTTCCTTTCCTTGACTGAATGCTAGTTGAGAGGTCTGATACTAAAAATTAAATATCAAGCCATGAGAGGTGGTTAATCCCAGCACTAGGGAGGCAGAGGCAGATGGATTGCTCTGATTTTGAGACCAACCTAGTCTATAGAGTAAGGTCTAGGACAGCCAGCCAGCGCTACACAGAGAAACCCTGTCTCAAAAAAACATAATTATAATAGAATATGAGGAATATTAGATATTATAAACCTGCTGATATCCTCTAAAAGTTTCAATTGGCTCATCTGACAAAAAACACTAGTCTTTGTGTAGCTCTGGCTGTTATGGCACTTGCTCTATACACCTGGAACTCAGATAGTCTCCTGTCTCTGCCTCCCCAGTGCTGGGATTAAAGGTGTGGGCCACCATCACCTTAAAACACACCTACCTTCAAATTTTAGCTCAGGGAGACCACTCTGGGGCTTCTGAATTGCTGGGAAGAGGTCGGCTGCATATGTCACTTGGAATGGACACAGCTGATTGCTCCCTAGTGTCAATGTGGAAGTCTCTTCTGCTTGGAGTAAATCAGGGTATTTGACTAAATAAATGGTAATGTTTTGAGCTTGAGCTCTCACTGGATCCACTGACATTCAAAGAGCCTTTACAGTTTACAAGATACAGTATCCTGTGTTTTCTGTTGCTAGTTACCTGATTTCATTCTTTCCAGCAACTCCAGGAAATGGCATTAATTACCTTAGTTAATAAGATGTTAGAGTAAAAGGCGGGGCATCTGCCCAGACAGGTTCTTTCAGGGAGGCAATATGTAAGAATGAAAGTGGGAAGCTGCTTGCCATGGGGTAGTAGCTGGGTGGTAGCTGGTGGATTCAGATTTCAAGGTTATCTTTAGCTTTACAGCAAGTGTGAGACTAGCCTGGGTTACATGAGACCTTCTCTGAGAGAAAGAGAGACAGAGACAGGGACGATCCTGAGGGATACTGGCTCCTATGAAAGATAAACCAGGCCAGGCACAGAAATTCCAGCCTTAGCTGTAAATTCTGCCTTAGTTTTGATAAAGTGCTTTGGAAGCCTGCCACAAAGAAAGCTGTACAATAATGTGCATCTGGCTAGGTGTGGTAGCTAATGCCTATCATTCCAGCAGAGGCAGGAGGATCTTGGGAGTTCCAGGCTAGCCTGGGTCACAAGTGAGTTCAAGGCCAGCCGGAGACACGAGGGCTGGTGAGGAGGCTCAGCAGCTAAAGGTGACTGAAGCCATGCCTGATGACCATCCCTGGGACCTGTATGGTACAAGACCATGGCATGCACACACTCCAACTAAATAAATAAATTAATGCTAAAATGAAATAAAGGGTATTTGTAGCCTTTTAAAACAGAAGCAAGCCAGGCATTGGTGGCACATGCCTTTAATCCCAAGACTCGGGAGGCAGAGGCAGGCAGATCTCTGTGAGTTTGAGGCCAGCCTGGTCTCCAGAGTGAGTACCAGGATAGGCTCCAAAGCTCACAGAGAAACCCTGTCTTGAAAAACCAAAAACAAAACAAAAAACAAAAAACAAAAAAGCCAGAAGCAACAGCAACAAGAGGAATATTTATCATAGCACTTTCACAACATTGAACATCTGCATATACCCCACCCCCAACAATTTGTATACATACATATTATGGAATAGTGTAATTTGTTATGAATGATACTATAGATGTGAACAGACAGGAAAAGATATTTGTAAATATTACTTGATCAAACTAATTGCAACTCAGCTATATGATACAATTTTGTTAGCTTTATTTTATTTTATTTGGTTTTTCTTTTTCCTTTTTCTTTTTGTTTTTTTGAGACAGGGTTTCTCTGTGTAGCTTTGGAGCCTATCCTGGCACTCCCTCTGGAGACCAGGTTGGCCTCGAACTCCCAGAGATCCGTCTGCCTCTGCCTCCCGAGTGCTGGGATTAAAGGCGTGCGCCACTAACACCCGGCTGTTAGCTTTATTTTTAAAATCCCATTTATTGTATTGTAATTTTATTTATGTATGTGGTCTATGCATGTGTGCTCGTTGTACATGTGTTTTGATGTCAATTGTCTTCCTCTATAGTTCTCAGCTTTTTTTTTTTCCCCTAGACTGAGTTTCTCTGTCTAGTGCTGGCCATCCTGGAACTCCTAGCTCTGTGTCCTGTGGACCAGAGAGCTGGCCTTGAAGTCAGAAGGATTAAAGGAATGTGCTACTACTCCCAGAACTTTCCTTTTTTTAATGTTCATGTGTATGCCACCTGCGTGTAAGTGTTCTCAGAAGCCAGAAGAGGACATTGGATTTCCTGGAGCTGGAGTTGCAGATGACTGTGAGCTGCCACATGTGAGTCCTGAGAATCAAACTTGGGTCCTCTACAAAAACAGAAAGCCTTCTTAACGGCTTAGCCGCCATTCCAGGTTAGCATTTATATCTACTGCCAGTTACTTAACAATATTTATTTTGTCTAGTTTTATTATATGCATTTACATGTAACCATGGGGAGATGGAATGCCCATAGCTATACATTAAAACACAATGTCTTTCTACAGGGTTTTCAGCTGTTCCTAGTTGATTTCCAGTTTTTGTCACAATGTATTTGTGCTATGACTAAAAAGTCAGGTGTGGGGTTGTGCACACCTGTAACCCCAGCAATTGGGATATAAGGTCAGGTCAGCCTTGGCTACGTAGCAAGTTTGAAACCAGCCTGGGATCCATGAGACTCTGGAGATGGGGGAGAGAGGGGCATGTAGGCAAAAAGGAAGAAGCAGTCTGGAGATGTTTCCTTAGGATATAGGAGGCCCTGGGTTTCATTCCCAGTACTGCAAAAAATATAAAGTGCACAGTATCCACAGTGGAGTGAGTGGGGCACCGGTGTCTGCCTGGATCCTTGGATGTACAGGACATATTGCTGCTAAGATGTTCATTTTCATGTGTCTGGAGAATCAAGACCCTTGTAAAAGGTTAGGAGTCTTACAGAGATTTAACTGGATCGGGGAGAACCCAAAAATCCCTTCCCACTCTATGTGAATTGGAGCCTGATTTTCCCCCCCTGCTCCTGGGTGGGAGCCTTTGCTGATTTCACAGGCCCCTTTCCTCTGGTTCCTATTGGTTTCTCAGGCAGGCTAGAACTCCAGTGATCAGGCTGGGCCTGTGTACCCACTTAGTTCCGGTCATGCTCCTGAGATGACATCCTTACCATCTTGATCAAATGTGGGTGTTCCCCATTCCAGCCACCCACGGGGGACAAGGCATCTTTGAAGGAATGTTTCTGCCACAGCTGGCTCTTTGCCTTTGTAGCCTGTGAGTCACTCTGGTTTCAACCCATCTTCTCATCTCTAGGTTGTAAGGACACCTCCCTGACACTCCTTCATTTTATAGTAACAGTGAATAAAAGCTACTATGTATTGCTGGTGCTTATGCACCAAATAGCACAAAAGGCGTGGGCTCTTTTAATCCCCACTGCACACTGGGAAGCAGGTATTTGCATCCCTGTCTTATAGATGAGAAGATCAGTAGTGGATTCAACCACAGATATGTCACCTAGGTCTGTTGGGCACTTGAACACAAGACACTGGACAACCTATAGGTCTAGCCCCCTTCTCCCACTTTTATATCTTCTCTTCGAACAGGGTCTTACTATGTAGCACAAGCTGGCCTTGAAGTTAGATTTTTATGTTGGTAGCTCTGAGAATTCATTTAACATGGCCTCACACATGCTAGATTAGGGTCTCCACCACTGAACTTTTTTTTTTTTTTTTTTTTTTTTTTTTGTTTTTTGAGACAGGGTTTCTCTGTGGCTTTGGAGGCTGTCCTGGAACTAGCTCTTGTAGACCAGGCTGGTCTCGAACTCACAGAGATCCTCCTGCCTCTGCCTCCCGCGTACTGGGATTAAAGGCATGTGCCACCACTGCCCGGACCCTGCCCTCTTTCTTATATTTTGTTGTTGTCTTGTTTTTTGTTTTTTCCAGACTGTGTTTCTCTGTGTAGCCCTAGCTGTCCTGGAACTCTTGTACTTAGCTCTTGTAGACCAGGCTGATCTTGAACTCACAGAGATCCACCTGCCTCTGCCTCCCGAGTACTGGGATTAAAGGCATGGGCCACCAGCTCCTGGCTTCTCTTTGGTTTTTTTGAGACAGGATTTTTCTCTGTAGCTTTTGGAGCCTGTCCTGGAACTGGCTCTGTAGACCAGGCTGCCCTCAAACGCAAAGAGATCTGCCTGCCTCAGCCTGTTTCCCCAGTGCTGGGATTAAAGGTATGCACCATCATTGCTAGGACTCTCTTTAAACAGGAACTTTCTATGCAGACCAGGCTGGCCTCAAACTCACAAGATCCACATTCTGCCACAGTGTTGGGGTTAAAGGTGTGTACAATCATCGTGCCTGACTTCAGTTACCTCCATTTTTATAAGGCAGGAAACTGAGCTACATTATTTACTGAGCATATTAGTCACTTAAGTTGAGGAAGCTGGCAAGTGAAATAGGATAAACTTTGAACATGTCCCTGCTCTGTCCTCTGCTCGTGGCAACAACCATCCTCATTCCCCAGCATGTACTCTATATTGCTGCAAATACTTTAATTATTTATTTATTTACTTATTTTGTGGACAGGATTTCTCTATATAATCCTGGCTGGTTTGTAACTCCTTTTGTAGACCAGGATACCTCAAAGTCACAGAGACCCACCTGCCTCTGCTTCTGATTCCAAGTGCTGGAATTAAAGTCATGTATCACCAGGCCTGGCTGCTAGAGCTCAACAGTTCTGAGAATTTAGAATGTCCCTTTTTTTGCCCTGCAGACAAACTGTTCCCTCCCACGCTTTTTTGTTGTGGCTTTGAGATAGGGTCTCTCTGTATAGTCCTGGCTGTCCAGGAACCATGTATACCACCAGGCTGCCTTGAACTCACGAAGATCTGCCTGCTTCTGCCAGCCAAGTGCTTGCTGGAACTAAAGGCCTGTACCACCACACCTGCCTCCCTCCCATGTTTTTTTTTTTGTTTTGTTTTGTTTTGTTTTTTCGAGACAGGGTTTCCCTGTGGCTTTGGAGGCTGTCCTGGAACTAGCTCTTGTGGACCAGATTGGTCTCCAACTCACAGAGATCTGCCAGCCTCCAGAGTGCTGGGATTAATGGCGCCGGCCACCACCGTCCTCCTCCTCCCATGCTTTTGACTGGCATAACCCTACTTATCTAGATGTGACCTTCAGGAAGCCTTCACTGTCCACCCTTGTCCTCTGAGGTGCTGCTCCTTCACACTGTACTCTCATTGTTGGTTGTCTCCACCCCCACTCTTTTTTTTTTTTATTTTTTTAAGGAGTCTTATATAGCCCAGTCTGGAACTAGCTATGTAGCTTGGGCTGGCCTTGAACTTCTGATCTTCCTGTCTCTACCTTCCAGACTCTGAAATTATAATCACACACAACTGTGTCTCTTTCTTTTTAGTTTTGTTGAGATAAGGTCTTGCTATAATGGTCCTGGTTATTCTGATATTTAATATGTAGCCTATGCTGGCCTTAAAGTCCTGACTGTCCTCATGCCTCAGCCTCCCAAGTGCTGGGACTACAAGTATCCACCATGATACCTGGTTCTGAGGCCCCATCTCTTCTGCTCCTTTATCAGTTTGCAAAGCCAGAGATCAAGGAGCAGGACTGGCTGGTGGTTAAGTCCTTAGCACCACACGGAGGGACTGGCACAGAGCAGGTACATGGCAAACATAGTTGAATGAATATTCGACTCTTAGAGATCACTTTGTCTCTTTTTTTTGAGAACATAGCTTGGGTGTTCTGAAGAGGGGCAGGTAATGACAGAAGTGTGGCTTCCTGCATTCCCAACTAAAAGGATGTAGTGGGAAGCTGCTGGGGGTCACTAGAAGGCCCAATGTGCTGAGCCTGAAATCATGGGGTCGTTCTTGCTGAACCAAACTCTCTCTGGCTTCTGTTTTCTCACTCCTTGCCAGAAATAAATCATGTTCTGAGTGACTGGAGTCATTGCTCACAGCTCTGTGAGCTGGTGTAGGGTGGGGCGAGGGGCAGTGGCCTTGGGGCTCCTGTCAGTAAAGGCCCAGGCCTTTGGGCTGGGGGGAGGGGAAGGAGTGGCTGGTCCTATCCCTGGGAGGCTGCAGTCATTGGGGGAGAGACAATGGGGCTCAGCGTCTGCTCCTAGCTGGGAGAAGGGACCCTCCAGTGAAAAGCCAGGGAGAGCAGGGAAGTGTGGGAGGAATTGATGAGAAGGGGTGGAGCCAAGGAGATGCAGCCGGGAGGAAGGAGGGAAGGGGAAGGAAGAGCGCAGGGAGGGGAGAGGATCCAGGCTTCTCTTCTGCTCGGTGACCTGGTCCGGAGCCGCAGCTTCCCTCGCTTTGTCTGGGCCCGCCGAGACCTCACGTTTCTCGCCCAGCTGCAGCCCCAGTCCAAGGGCCAGGCATCCAGCAGGTGCTCAATACTTACTTGGGAAAATAAGAAATGTGGCCAACTTTGCTCTGGGAACTTTTCCCCCGTGTTGTCTCCACTCCTCCGGAGGAGCCGAGGACAGAGCTGGTCTTGGGAGCACGCCCAGGCGCCCCATGAATAATTGACCCTTGGTGGCGACACTACCCGGCTCTGTCCGCGGGCTCGGTACCCGCCCTGCGTCGGAGTCGAGCGGCGCAGCTGAGTGGCGGGTGTCCGGGAGGTTGGAGGCGGGGTGTCCGGCCTGTCCCAGAGCTGGGAGGAGGCCAGGCTATGCTGAACCCCGGGCCCCGCAGGGAGCCACAAGGGCCCAGACCAAAGCTAAAGACCACGCCTCGGCGCCCCCAAGCCGTGCACCCCGGGGCCGAACCCAGACCCTGGGCTTGGGGAGGCCGTGAGGGGCTGAACTCCTCTGGACCCCTTGGCACCCGGGTCCCGGCGATCGCAGCCGGAGCTGTTCCCTCGAGTCTGACCGTCCAGGGCTCTAAACAGCTGTTTAAAGGCGCTTTACTGTTAAGGGCTCTGCGGAGACGTTTGCTCCAAGCCCATCTGCCCACTTAAAAAATATATTAAGTGAAGAGCACCCCCCTTAGCTTCCACCCCTGGCTGGGGAGGGGGCGAACTCAGAAGGACTGGGCACCCAGGGGCTCCCTCGGACGCCCATCCCAGTGGCTCTTCTCTGGGATAGGACACCCCAGGCTTCCTGGGGGGGAGGTTGTTCTCTCGGGCCCCCTTTGTGCCTGACAGGGACAGCCCCCCATTTCCATTCGAGGTTCTGACGCTCCCTTCTCCCCCGCTTGTTAATCTTTGTTCCCCTTTTCTGCTGAGAGGAGGGGAAAAAAAGAGGGAGAAAGAAAAGAAGGAAAAAGGCGTGACTCGATTTTCAAACGAAACTCCCACAGCAAACAAAACCCTTTTAGAGAAATAAGAAAGGAGGAAGGAGGAAGAAAAGAGGAAAGGGGAAGAAAAAAAAAGAGAGAAGCCTTCAGGCTTGCAATTCGAGTAGGAGAGTTGAAGCGAAAGAAAGAGAAAGAAAAAAAAGAAAAATCCTCTCTGCGGTAGAAAGAGAAAAAGAAAACTTGGGCCGACTAGAGGGGGGTGCTGGGGGGGTGGAAGGAAGTGAGAAAACAAAAGAGAGATAAAAGGGCTGCTTTTCTCTCTTCCTCTGCGAGCTGGCTTAGGAGGAGCTGTTTAGCATCCCTTCACGTCAGCCCTGCCTCATTCCCTTCTTCCAGGGAGGGAGAGAGCGCGAGCGAGAGAGCGAGCGAGCGAGCGCGAGAGAGAGCAGGAGGGAGAGAGAGAGGGGGAGAGAGAAAGAGAGGAGCCGGAGGGAGGGTGGCAGAGCAGGGCGGGCGCGCGTGGAGGCGGCGCGCAGCAGCAACCCGGGCGGTGGGCAGCAGGAGCCCCCGGCCCGGCCAGCCGAGAGCCCCCAGCGCCAGGAGCCGCGCCCGGACCCAGGGTGAGTGTCCCGCGCGGCCCACGGCCCCGCCAGCCCCCGGCGGCCCGCGGCGGGGTGGCTGGGGGCGCGGGGGTGGGTCGCTGCGGCCGCGGTCGACCCGCCCCCCCGCCTCTCCCCGGGGACGGCGGCGCGCAGGCCCGCAGCCGCGCTGCAAACATGTCGTCTTTTCCTTTCACTTCCACATTCCCTCATGCCGGAGAGCTGGAGCGAGAGAGGGAGAGCTGGGGAAAGAGGGAGAGATGGCGTCTGGAGGGGGGGAGGGAGAGGGGGAAGGGAAGAAGAGAGGGAGAGAGAGGGAGGAGAGCGCGCGCGAAGAGGGAGAGAGAGAGAGAGAGAGAGAGAGAGAGAGAGAGAGAGAGAGAGAGAGAGAGAGAGAGAGAGAGAGAGAGAGAGAGAGAGAGAGGCAGAGACAGAGAGAGGCAAAATGAAAGGGAAGCGCGGCGGCGGCGCGGGAGGCCGGGGAGGCGGCGGCGGTCTCCGGCCCGCACGTGGGTGTCGCGGCGCTCGGGGACGCTCCCCCCGCACCCGGCCCGGGACTCAAAGTTTCACCCCTCGCCGCCCCGCCCCTGCGGCTGCCCACAAACTTTTTACTCCGGGAGCGGGTGGGGTGGCCGCGCGGCCGGGCCAGCGGGGTGGCGAGGGCGCAGCGCGCTGCTGGGGTGCTGGGCGCCCCTCGAGGTCAGCGGAGGTCCCCAGCCGGGTGCCGCGGGCCCTGGGCCCCCTCGGTGGCCCCGGCTCCGACCTGTTGAAGGCGCTCGCCGGGTGCAGGGAAAGGGTGGGCAGATCCCCATTGCTGTTCTAGAGCCTCCCGTGGCTGGTCCTCCCTTCCCCGCCGCCCCCTCTCCCTCTCCTCGCGGTCATTTTCCTAATTGGATGGAGCTGTGGGGCGTGATCGTCGGCGTCAGATCGAGGAGCCCCCTGAATCCGGTGGTCTTCCTTCCCAGACTCTCAGACCCCGCTGAACCGGCCTCGGTGTTACCCCCACCCCGAGCTGCGGACTTGCTAACTCGTGCGTAGCGGGTTGCCGGTTTTTGTTGTTGTTGTTGTTGTTTCTTCTTTTTTTCAACTTGGCTTTTAAGATGACTTTTATGGTCCCTGCAACTGCTTCCCTCCAGTCTAAACTGTAGTTTGGGAAGATTTAAGGGGACAGGGAGGTGCTTGTATGGCCTTTAACTAATCCAAAACGGTCATTAATGTATCTCTACGCCCTGCGAGATGGTTCCGGCCAGGCCAAGCAGTAGCCTGGGTGTGTTTTCACCCGGACACTGCGGAGTTCCTTCACGGTCTTGGCCGGCATGCCAGTGAGGGGACACTTGACCCGCGAGCCCAGTGCCCTATCTTCGAAGGGCACCCTGGGCGTCTTTCTTTCCTTTCACAATGGAAACTGTCCGCCACTGTCCACCTGAAGACGTAGCTAGTCCCTGCGTGTACCTCGGAAGCTCACAAAACTCCCCCACAGGTGTGCGGAGGACTTTGTGCTGTTGGGGGTCATCCAGCCAGCTTTGACGCTGCCCTCACAGCTTTGCCTTTGTACATGTGTAAGTAAAAGCAGTCAAAGTTCATTTCTGCCAAAGAGAAGAGCTGCTGTGTGGGAACAGGGGACGGGGGAGGGTTTGTGTCACCTTACTAGGGCCCTTCAAAGATTCAGCCAGCTGGTGTGGGAAGGGGAGAATGGTCCTTCAACGTCTTTAGGTTTGAGAAAGTGTATTGTTATCAAAGCTGATGGGCCTGTCTGGTTTTTATTTTGAGAGGTAGTATGACCACCACTTTTTCACTTGTTTCAAAGCAAATTTACCTTTGGGAGTTTTGCTTAGTGGTTCTGTCTGCTCCCCTCTCATCCCACACATAACCCTGAGCCAAACCCTGAGCCAGGCACCTGCTGTTCTTGGAGCACAACCTTGAAATGATCACTTACCTTGCAGAGCTGGCTTTGCTGCCTGAGGGCACTGAGTAGAGCTTGGAGTAGGGGGAATGGACAGTTGGATCCTATTTTCTTCCTCTAGTCTGGTCTGGTTTCCTGCATGACCATGCGCCAAGAGTTTCAGAGAATTGACACGGAGACGACTGACTTGTAGAGTATCTTAGTTGTCTTCTTCAAGCTGTTCTGAGCTGACCCTTGGTCCCACAGTGTATGAGGCATTTGTTTTGTGCTCAGGTCCCTGCTATCACAGCCAGGCATTTTATTTTATGCTCTTTATCTAGAGACAAGGAGACAGACAAGGTCTATAATATCTTTTGGGTCACGAGAGTTTGTATAGCTTCTTGTTTAGGTTTGCCTTGTGGACTAGAGATGTTTCTAGCAAGCCTGCTCTTGGGAAGTAGCTAACAACTATTCCCTTCTCTTTTGAGACCATGCCTCAGGCCTTGAACTGGTGACCCTCTGGTCTCAAAGTGCTGAAACTATAGGCATGTGCCATCCTGCCTGGCTCTGACATAGCTTCTTTCCAGAAGGGAATAGTTACTTGTAGGTAACCCCCTGTGGGGTTTGCATATCAGATATTTACATTGCCACAAGGTTTCTCTGTGTAACAGTCCTGTATGTCCCCAAACTCCTCTGTGAACTCGCTCTGTAGACCAGGCTGGCCTTGAACTCACTGAGACCTGCCTGCCTTTGCCTCCCAGGTGCTGGGATTAAAGACATGCACCACCACTGCCCAAGGTACATTCTTAACATTAGCAAAATGACAGTTATGAAGTAGCAACAAAATAATCTTATGTCTGGGGGTCACCACAACCGGAGGGACTGTGTTAAAGGGCTGCAGTATTGGGGAGGTTGAGAACCACTGGAATAGTGGAAAACTAAAAGGAAGAGTCCGTTGTCTCTCAGAGGAAAAGGTGAAACCGTGCACTCCTCCCCCATACCGGTGGTGATGCTTGGTGCAGTTTCCTCCTTTGGCTTGATTACACACAGGTCCCTCATGCCTTTGCAGGGCTTGGCCCCAAGCAGGTTACTTAGTTTGCAATAGGAAGGATTCTGCATCTGCATGGTCTCTGTAAAGGACAGTTGAGCCATTCCTTGACTCCAAAACTAGGAGACCTTAGATACTGTTTAAGAACAGGCATTCAGGAAGAGCACCCCATTGACCTAACAGTCAACAGTAGTCATTCAAATCTGAGGCCTTGGGAACTGTTTCCAGCACTTTCCACAAGACCCCTCCTCCTTTACTGCTGCTACGACTTCCTGGCCACACATAATTCAAAGAACATGGATGTGAAGACCTGAAACCATGGGCTTTTGTAGTACATGTACAGGCTGAGGGAACATCATCTTATTTTCTAAGTTTGCCATACATGCTGCTCTGGCGGACTGGGCAGGCCAGGGCAATTATCAGGAGAGCTTGCTATTTTAACACCAATCTCTTTAAAGCCTAGCAGTTCAGCAGGGTAGAAGTTTAGTCATCAGGATGTTCCTAAATTACCAGGTTTTGATCTGGAATACTTTCTTCATACTTTGTACTCGTGTGTGGTTTATTTAGGGTTGACTAGAGAAGAAGAATGGGGACAGAAGGAAGGGCCTCAGCTAGCTCAGCTCCATTCAGGGTTTAGATCTGCTAGAATGTCTATTTAGTGGGGCAGAGAGCTTGGCTATATATGGATTTTCCCCTACCAACCTATTCATTATTTATTTATTTATTTAATTTCTTATTTGCTTTGTCCACCGCTAAACCCCTTTAAGACTAATATATAGTTGGCCTTTTCGTAAATACTTGTTGAATGATGTACTGGATATTAGGAAAAGCATTTCCCTCCCAGGAGGAGTCCAGAAATGACACACAGAGGCAGGGACAGGGAGGTGATTGATGGGAGCTGCAGAGTTGTGCTGTGATTCATTGTTTCAAACAGGCTCCAGACAGGTAAGGCAGGAGGGGGTTGGGAAGAGTGAATCCTGAATGGGTGGAGCCACAGGGTGGAGACTTCTGCAAAACAATAGAGAGATTTTGAATTGGACTCAGACACTGGGAGAATAATATAATCAGGTGTTCCAGGCCAGGATTATGCTAAAGTATATATATCATCTCCCACAGTCCTTGCAGGTGCTGGCAGACACATTGCTATTCTCATTTGGTAGCCTGGGAAACAGGACAGAGGAGTCAAGTCACTTGTCCAGGGCCACAGAGATGGTTCTGAGCCCAGGCAGACCGACTTCTGACTTTGCTTCCCTATGGTAATGATATGGTCAGGCCTCTGTACTCATGCAAAGGAGCTGGGTCTTCAGCTTTTGGGTTCTTCTGGAAAGATAGTGGAAGAGAAGCTAAAGAAGAACATTGTCGGTCTGCAGCAGTGTGGGAGTCCTTATACTGCCTCATGATGGTTCAGCCAGTCAGGACTGAAAGGGTATGCTTAATTTCCAGTGTCTAGTTGTTCCCCAGTAGCAGTACCAGATCGGGACTACTTTTGTACTTGACAAGAATTTAGGATGCATGCACACACATGAACACAGGTGATGCCTGAATTGAATCCAGAGTTTTGCACATGTTCTGTACTACTGAGCTACATCCCTACTGGAATATATTTACACTGGTGAGAATTTCAAAGCTAAGGAACGTACTGTTGAGTGTTGAGGGCAGGGTAAGTGGCTCAGGCAGTAAAGTGCTTGCCATGCAAGCGCCAGGATCAGGGTTAGATGATCAGCACCCGCATGAAATCCATAGTACACACTTGTAACTGTAGAGTTGGAGCGACGGGGACAGGGGAATTTCTGGGGCTCACTGGCTAGCCAGCCTAACTAATCCAGGCAGCCTTATCTCAAACACAACGTGGATGACTCCTGAAGAATGACACTCTGGCCACCACCTGTATGCAAACATGTATATGTGCACCTACACACACAAATGCACCCATATATAGGAACACAGACTCACCTGCTCACCCCGTCTCCCCCCCCAACACACACAAAAGAAGGCCACTGTTGGCCTGGGGTCTCCAGCAGATATCCCACACATGTACAGTCCAATGCTAGCCCAGTGAAGCACAGACCACAGCAGCTGCTTGTTTTGTGGGCAATCTGTGGTGTTCTAGGCACTATGCTGTCCCATTCTCCTGGAGCTTGCAGTCTGTCTGGGAGACAGACATTAAACGAATAATTACACAAATACTCTTTAATTACAGTTGTTATAAATGCTTCAAAGGAAAAAGTTCAGAGGCATAGGAGCCAATAATTAGGGAGGGAGGAGTGAAGGGACAGTTCCTGAAGAAAGGGCATTTGAAACAGCCTCCTGACTTGGAAGGAGGGCTTTAACCAGGGAGGTATGCGTTGTTTTTTTCTTTCTTTGGAAATAGAGACAGTAAAGAAGAGAAAGGCGCTCTGGATAATAATCGACAGGGTTAGACAGCTGGTACAGGTCTAACTCAAACATTTTGTTTATTTATTATGTATGTGTTTGGGCACAAGGATGCCATGGTGCCTTGTGTGGAGTCAGGACAACTTGTGAAAGTCAATTTTGTCTTTCCATCATGTGGATGCTGGGGATTGAACTCAGGTCACTGGGCTTGACAGCAGGTGTCTTAACCTAAAAAGCTTCCTGCTGACAGTTCCTCTCCCCTCCTGATGTGCTTTTGTTTGTTTGCTTATTTGTTTTTAGTAACTAAGGCTGGCCTCAACTTGCTGTATAGCAAGACTGGCCTTGAACACCCATTCCCCTTTAGCGGCTCCCAAGTGCTGGGATTACAGGCATGTGCCACCATACCAGGCTTGCCTTAAGTTCACAGTGGTCACCCTCCTGCCTCCGCCTCACCAGTGCTAGGATTACAGACACACACAACCCACCAGGCCTGGCTTGGTCTGTTTATTTTGCTATGAATCTTGCTTTTCTCTATGTGGTTGGTTGTACCAGCACCATCAACACTACCTGGGACCCTGGTAGAAATGCAGACTCCTGGGCCCCTCAGCAGATTTGCAGAACCTGCATTTTAACAAGAGAGCTCTGGAGGTGGCACAGGTGAACACAAGTCCTGAGCTGGGAGGTTGGTGTGACCTGGAACAACTTCTCTGGCAAGTAGCAGGGAATTGTCAATTTCATAGGTCCCTTCTGGTGTCTCTGACCTTTAGCTTTTGGAGCTTTGTGCTATTTCCAAGCTTGTTGAGGGCCAGGACCTGCGCCTCTGCAGCCTCCACCCCTTCATTGCCTTCGAGGGGACTCTTCTTTCACTTTAGTAAGCACTCAGGCACTATTAGAGCTTTTGAGAAGTATCAGGAAGTTGTAAGAAGTACTAGAGTTTTGTGGCACAGACTGGTACCCAGAGAGATTTAGCCTAAGTGAGAAAAAGTGACAAGGTCAAAGGACTTTAGGGAAGAGAGATGTAAGGTTTCTGCTCGAAGTGGAAGTTAGGGGGGGGGGAAGGGCAGAGAACCTGCTCAGTAGTTCTGTGCGTGGGAACTTTGTCCCTGGCCTCCTGAAGTCACAGCAGGGAGGACTAGGCAGGGTCCTTACCTATTGCAGTTGGGGTGGAGTTTTTACCTGAAGCCATGCAGGTTATGTATGTGGCATTCTGGAAGAAGACTGTATCCCTCCTTAGCTTCAGAGGAGCCCTTGGCTCTAGCATAGTGGTTCTCAGCCTGTGGGTCACATCCCTTTGGGGGTGTCGAATGACCCCTTCACACGGGTCACATCAGATATCCTGCTTATCAGATGTTTACTTTACGACTTCTAACAGTAGCAAAGTTACAGTTATGAAGTAGCAATGTAATAATTTTATGGCTAGGGGTCCCCACAACATGAGGAATTGTATTAAAAGGTCACAGCATTAGCCATGTTGAGACCCACTGGTCTAGGCTAAGCTCAGTACTGGTGATAGAACCCAGTGTCTCTTGTGTACAAGGCGAGAGCATTGTCACTGGCTACATCTTCAGCCCCTTTCTGTTTCTTTCACTTTCATTTTTATGTGGGTCGGGGGTGTATGTGCATGTGGCGTCAGTCGACAGTTTGTGGGCGTCTGTTTTTCCCTACCACCATGTGGGTCCTGGGGATTGAACTTGGGTTGCTAGATTTGAGTTGCCATCTTTTTTTTTTTTTTTTTTGGTTTTTTGAGACAGGGTTTCCCTGTGACTTTGGAGACTGCCCTAGAACTAGCTCTTGTAGACCAGGCTGGTCTCGAACTCATAGAGATCCTCCTGCCTCTGCCTCCCAAGTGCTGGAATTAAAGGTGTGCGCCACCAACGCCCGGCTTAGATTTGAGCCATCTTGCTGGCCCTCTTGTTTTATTTTGAGACCAGGTCTTACCAAATTGCTGGCTTGAACTTGCCTTGCTGCATAGTCTGGGCAGACTTTGAGTAGTATCACCCAGCTCTTTGATTCAGCAGTACTTAGCTACGTCCAGGGCACAGTTCTAAGTAGTTTACATAATGTCTATTAGCCTATTTATTTATTCATTCATTCTTTTGTGTGTGGTGGAGATTGAGACAGTCTCCTGTGGTCCAGACTGCCCTCTAGCTTGCTATGTAGCTGAAGCTGGCCTCGAACTCTAAATCCCCCTTCCTATCCTTCCCGAGTGCTGGGATTGCAGGCATGCCCTACTGTAGGAAGATCTGTTTAAATATTTAAATTAGCTCCTTTAAATAGAATAGCTTTCCTGAAGTCACATGTAGCAAGCATCAGACACAGCAAGACACATGTATCCAGCGTCATTGGATACAGGTGGGATGGGGTGAGATCTTTTTAGTAGTAGAGATGGAGGTTAGAGAGATGTGTGGCCCCCCACCCCCCCTTAGTAAGTGTCTCCTGATTGTTCCTGTATGTGACAGGAAGAATTTTCCTAAGGAAACAGTGGGATGGGGCCAGGTTCCCATACTGCCTCTGAAAAGCCGAATCACCACCGGGTCCAACTTCCTCTGATTTGCAAAGCAAAGAATTAGCAAACAAGAAGACTGAAGCCTTGAAGACTAAACATTCGGGAAGGAGAGCCTTTGAAGAGTTGCACCCTTGAATGAGGGGAGGGGGTTGTAAGAGGAAATTTGGGTAGATCCCCAAACGGAACAGATTAAAGGGTGTTAGAACCAAAGCCGGGCCAGATGCAAGTCAACAGCATCATAAGGTGAAATAACTGCTTTTATTACCTCCTAATTAATGTGCGGTGCTCCCAGACCCTCCCCTCCCCCATGCCAGGTCTGCACCTTGTCCCAGCACAGAGGCTTTCTGCCTTCTCTTTCCTAAGCTATTTGAATTTTCATTGGTATGATTTTTTCCTTTATGACATGTATGTGTGTGTTTGCAAATGAGGTCAAATCACTATCAGAAGTAGGCTGGCCTCTAAGAGAGTTTTTGGTTCTGTCTTTCACACCCGACATCGTACGAGCTTCTGGTATTAAATATATAATGCTCCATTGTGTGTTTATTTCTGGGAGTGCGCAGAGAGGTGTGGGAAATGTGAGGTTTTTTTGAGCAGTCAGAACTAAGCATAAGACATCACTATGGCCCAAACTGTCTTACCTCCATACCCCTGGTTAGGAACTACAGAGTCAAAATGAGGTTGGTATGATGGCTACAGAAGGCAAGAATGCCCAGATTTAAATGAGAAGCTAAATCTTGCTTGTGTGTAGATGGTCTGGGGGTGGGGGAGGTTGTGTGGCTGGGTGCCACCCTGGATACCCTCCCAATACCAGTAGGACAGTGATGGCACAGCTTCCTGGTTGTGTAGGCAGTTCTGCATGCCTGGTAAAATACAACAGGCAAACTTGACTGCTGGCATTATGTGTCACACCAGCATGTCTTTCTAGGGACCACGTCCAAGCTGTCCTCTTGAGAACTGTCAGGTGTCCTTTGGAAGCCAGCGAGGTGGTTGGTTAGTCTCACTTTGATTCTGGTAGTGGACCCTGAGCTTCCAAACTGTCTTGTTGACAAATGCTTTGTTCCATCGTTGTGACTTTATTAGCTTTAGACCTCAAAACCCCTTGAAGAGATGCCTTTCCTTGTCTCCCTCTACTCAGCCCTTCTCCAAGTGAGTCTATTCATCCATGCCCAAGCTGGAAACCTGTGCCTGTCTCCCTCGGTTTTCATTCCTCTGCCCTTCCATCACGTCCTGCCCCTCTGTTGCCTCTGTAGGTGTGCAGTTTCCTCACTCTGGGCGCCAGGTCTCTTTCTACACTTGTGGACAGGCTGGCCGGTCTTCTGGGTATCACTTCCTTCGCATTAGAATCCACTTCTCTCTCCATTTGACTTCTTTGCATGGTTACTATCAGGTGCAGCCGAGCCTACGTGCGTCTGGTTTCTCACTGGTCCTTCTCCTCTCTGATCCTGCTATCTCTGCCATTCATTTCTCCTGTCCTCACTGCACTTTGGTGCCTATGGCCACAGTCCTCTACTTTCTGTTTTCTTACATTTCCAGTTCAGCCTGAGCGGTGAGGGCTCCACCTTGGCCACATGCCCCCATTCACAGTCCCCAGCTGGTCTGCCTTTGGTTTGTGACCCATTTTGACATCTATGCTGTTTGAACAAGTGATTTCAGGCCTTTACATTTGGTATGGTTTTGTATAGCTAGCTGGGATTATAGATGTGCCCCTACATCCAGATGTGGTGGTGTAGCTTA
The DNA here is from genome assembly GCF_003668045.3 of Cricetulus griseus. Lineage (NCBI taxonomy): Eukaryota > Metazoa > Chordata > Mammalia > Rodentia > Cricetidae > Cricetulus > Cricetulus griseus. The sequence continues at coordinate 117,560,113 of NC_048596.1, read as the reverse complement.
GCTCAGTTAGCAGAATGCACACTAGCCCCACAGCCCCTTGTTTTGTTTTGAGACAGGGCCTCATTGTTTAATCCTGGCTGGTCTAGATCAAGCCATCCTCAGACTTGTAGAGGTCTTCTTGTCTGCGCCCCCCAAAAAACATGGCTACCTGTTTCCTTTTTATGTACACAGACTGTAGAAGACTTAAAGATACTTGGTATCTTTCTTTAGTTTGCTTGTTTTTTGAGACATGGTCTCTATACAGCCTTAGCAGTCCTGAAACTATGTAAACCAAGCTAGTCTCAAACTCACAGTGCTGGGATTAAAGGTATGCACCACCACGCCCTGCCTTCCCCGCCCCACCCCCCCCAACAATACAGTCAGCACTGTCTCTGTTTACATTCATTTGTCACAGTACTTTAGCTGTCCTGCCTCTCCCCCCCCTTGGTTTTTCGAAACAGGGTTTCTCTGTGTAGCTTTGGAGGCTGTCCTGGCACTAACTCTGTAAACCAGGCTGGCCTTGAACTCACAGAGATCTGCCCGCCTCTGCCTCCCAAGTGTTGGGATTAAAGGTATGTGCCACTAATGCCTGACTAGCTTGCTCTTTTCTTTTCTTTTCTTTTCTTTTCTTTTCTTTCCTTCCTTCCTTCCTTTCCCTTTTTTTGTTTTTGTTTTTGTTTTTGTTTTTGTTTTTCGAGACAGGGTTTCTCTGTGGCTTTGGAGACTGTCCTGGAACTAGCTCTTGTAGACCAGGCTGGTCTCAAACTCACAGAGATCTGCCTGCCTCTGCCTCCCGAGTGCTGGAATTAAAGGAATGCGCCACCACTGCCCGGCTTGCTGTGGTATTTTCAATGTAATTGTCCCCCATAAACTCAAGGCTTGATACCATTAGGAGGTGTGGCTTTGTTGGAGGAAGTGTGTCACTGTGGGGGCGGGTTTTGAGATTTCCTATGCTCAAGATACCTCCCACTGTCACAGACCATTTCCTGTTGCCTTCTGATCAAGATACAGCCAGCACCATGACTGCCTGCATGCTGCCATGCTCCACACTGTGATGATAATGAATTGAACTTTGAACTGTAAGCCACCGTCTCAAATGTTTTCCTTTATAAGAGTTGCTGTGGTCATAGGAACCCTAACTAAGACAGGTGCATTTAAAACAAATTTTTTTATGAGTACGTGTGTATGTATATGTGTGTGAACACCAGCATTCACACACTCATATTAGAGCTTCAAGGACTTAATGAAACTTGGTTCTGTTCAACGCTATGAGATGTGATGATTAAACCCTGGTTCAGGTTGTGAGGCACAGAGCAAGCATCGTATAGAGGCTGAACCATCTCATCAGCCGGGTGCTGTTTTAAATGTGTATGTAATTATCACTGCCTTGGCTTTCTTTCTCATCTTCAGCATTTGGTTTATTCAGGTTTCTCCTTTCATCTCAGCTCTTTCTAGGATCGTAACATGGTTTTTCAGAGAGTTTAGTTTGTAATTTGACTAAAATTTTATTTTATTCTTATATTCAAGAATAGTTTTACTAGCTGGGGGGTGGTGGTGCACGCCTTTAATCCTAGCACTAGGAAGGCAGAGGTAGGCAGATCTCTGAGTTCAAGGCCAGCCTGGTCTACAAAGCAAGTGCCAGGATAGGCTCCAAAGCTACACAGAGAAACCCTGTATTGAAAACAACAACAACAACAACAAAAATAAAATAAAATGAAAAACAAACAAAAAGAATAGTTTTACTGGGTATAAAATATTAGCTTGACAGTTATTATTTCATTCTTATATTTAAGAATAGTTTAGGCCGGATGTTGGTGGTGCACACCTTTAATCTCAGCACTCGGGAGAAAGAGGCAGGCGGATCTCTGTGAGTTCGAGGCCAGCCTGGTCTCCAGAGTGAGTGCCAGGATAGGCTCCAAAGCTACACAGAGAAACCCTGTCTTGAAAAACAAAAAACAAGAAAAAAAAAAAAAAAGAAAGAAAAGAAAAAGAATAGTTTTACTAGCTGGGTGGTGGTGGTGCTCTTGAGACTTATAGATAACATTCCATATTTGTTTGTTTTTTAGACAGGGTCTGTTTATGTAACTTTTAGGCTGTCCTGCAGCTCACTTTGGAGACCAGGCTGGCCACACACTCAGAAGTCCTCCTGCCTCTGCCTGGAAGCAAAGGCATGTGCCACCACACCTGGACCTTTCTTTCATTGTTGATATAGGAGTTGCTGGCCCAATTGCTGTCCTCCCTAATTGCTCTAGGGGTGGGGAGAGCAGAGTACTCGGCACTTTTGCAGTTCATTGTAAAAGTATGAAGGAGTGGATTTCTTTCTGTTATACAAGGATTTGTTAGGACCTTAAAACATGAGTGAATGAACGACCTGCTCACAATCCCACATTTGGAGCTGTGTTCCTTATTTCTGGAGCCCCAGTGCCTGGCTCACTGGGGAAGAGTCATTGCTTTAATAGATATCTATTGATTGAACAGAATTTATGGTCAAATCAATATTACTCCTCTTGAATAATAATAAGAATGTTATAAGGCCACCTGTCCTGTGATTGTGGACGAGTCCAGCTCAGTTTTTGGCCATTCGCTGTTTAAGGTCTCCCTCCCGCTGAGGTATTGACATTCAGTGTAGTTTATGAATGTCCCACAGTGTCACGTGTCAACTCTTGGCTCACAAATGGTATGAAGAGATGGGAGGAATGTGGCAAGAGTATGACCTAGAGGTAACATGCAATGGAAGAGAGGAAAAAGGGCCTTGAGAATGAGCTATCACTCTGGGCGGTGGTGGCACACTCCTTTACTCCCAGCATTCAGGAGGCAGAGGTAGGCAGAACTCTGAGTTCCAAGACAGCCAGGATACACAATGAAATTCTATCTCGAAAGAAAGAAAGAATAAGGAAAAACAGAGTGAACTTCCAGAGCATAAGGGCTGAGGAAGTTTGCTGGCCTGGCAAGCATGAGCCCTCAGCAAAGGCTAGGAAGGGACAAGAAACACATTATATGTGAAATCAGGACAGCTGATGGTGGTGGCACATACCCTTGATCCCAACACTCTGGGATGCAGAGGAAGGTGGATCCCTATGGTTTGAGGCCAGCCTAGGAGGGAAGGTGGGAGAGAAGAAAAGGCAGAAACACCAAACCTCCATTGGTGGGGAGCTGGTAAACACACCCAACCACCATGCAGTTCCAGGCCGTTGTAGTTACAGGAAGAGTGAAATCCCATCATGTGCCAGTGTAGACATGGGGTGATCTGAGGTATTCTCTAAGTGAGGAAACGAGAGACAGAAGAATGGTTGGCTGAGCAAGGCCTCTGCACTTAGTAGACATAGAACTACTTTTTCCTAGGGAGAGGAGCTGGCTTCTACAGTTTGAATTCTGTGCCTTGAGCATAATACTACCTGGTAACAAATATTGGTAAATAAGAAGTTTGGTGTGGAAAGATAGGAAAATGGGATGGGGAGGGAAGACTGCCAGGTGTCCTCAGCATTTTCAAGCACTCCTTCCTACAACTGTGCAAGCTTGTCATTTTGTTTTTAAAGATTTACTTACTTATTTTTATGGATGTGAGTGCTCTATTTGCATGTACAACTTAATGCCAGAAGAGGGCATCAGATCCCACTATAAGATGGTTATAAGCCACCATGTAGGTGCTGGGAATTGAACTCAGGACCTCTGGAAGAGCAAGCAGTGCTCTTAACCACTGAGCCATCTCTCCAGTCCTATTTATCATTTTTTTTTTTAACAAGGATTTTTATTTTTGTTTATTTGTGTGTGTGTGTGTGTTTGTGTGCATGCACACAAGCATGCATGATGTGTTGGGAAGGCATGTATGCCAGGCACATGTGTACATCAGAAGACAACTTTGTGTTGATTCTCTACCTTTGTGTGGGTTCCAGGGATCCAGCTCAGGTCACCAGAGAGTAAGGACCTTTATCCTCTGAGGCAACTGGCGGCCCAAGCTTACTCTTTTATAAACCCAGGAGTTGAAGCTCAGGAGTTGAAATGACTCATCCAAGTTCGTGGAGAGAGATTTGGAAACTAGCATTAAACCTAGAATTATGGGGCTCTTCTTTCTAGACCCCGCCCCCACACCCCAGTGCACCTGCTGGTCGCCCTGTTGCCCAGGCTGGTATGGAATTGATTATGTAGTGTAGGCTGGTCTCAAACTCAGGAATTCTTCTTCCTTGAATTCCCGGAGTTTTAGGGCTACGGGAATAAATCCCCTCACCCAGATCTCTTCTTTTAAGAGATTTTATTCATTTTATTTTATGTATAAATGTTTTTGTCTGCATGTATGCATGTGTACAACATATGTGATTGGTGCCCAGGGTGGTCAGAAACTGGAATTACAGATGGTTATGAACCACCATGTGGGCCCTAGGAATTGAATCCAGGTCCTGGCTAGCCCAAGAACTCTTCCTTCCTTCCCTGCTCCCTCCCCCCTTATTTGTTTGCTTGGGGTTTTGTTGTTGTTGTTGTTGTTGTTTGGTTTTTGGCAGGGTTTCTCTGTGTAGCACTGGCTGTCCTGGAACTCACTCTGTAGACCAGGCTGGCCTCGAACTCAGATCCGCCTTCCTCTACCTCCTGAGTGCTGGGATTCAAGGTGTGCACCACCATGCCTAGCTCCGAGCTCTTCTTTTTGACACTTCATTGGTCAAGAGTCTGTCTTCATCCATCTTTCTTGGTTTAGACCCAGTTGAATGTATGTAAATTTCTGCTCCTACCTCTCTATCTGACTTGTGTCTCTAGGGCAAAGCCCAGGCAATAGGTGGTGAAGGCAAGCCCCGTATCCTGCCAGATGCATCAGACACAATGAGAAAGATTAGAGATGGGCTCTGCAGTCCTATCTTTGAAGTGGCCAGCTTTCATCAGAATGTCTGAACTTCAGCATTATTTCAAGGGAGCTTTTATTACTGTCAGTGAACTGGCCTCAGGTAGGTGCCCGCCACTGCCAGATGCCCGGAGATAACATTTCCTGCTCTCTGAAGCTGAGGCCTTGACTTTGTTTTATGGTCAAGAAGTTTTCAGAGCTGAAAGCACTTAGTCCTTGGAAGATTGCGGCAGAATAATTTTAAAATTTTTTTCTATGAAGAGTTGTAAATTGGATGGTATGCTTTTAATTAAAGGTGGGGGGGAAATATATATATATATTGTCTCATATTTGCATTGTTTCCCAAAGATGTGGTATTGACTGCTTTCCCTAAGCTGAAGAGAAATGCTGTTTAAACAAAGCTAGAGGTGTTGGCCATACATAAGACTGTAATTTATAGGCTACGACTTCACCCAGGGGAAGACATTGATGTCTTTAAGAGATACAAACCATCCTGGACCAGCTGTCCTGGTATTCGGTGTCATAGTCATTTTCTAAGTTAAGAGTTGTTTCTTCGGAAAGGTAGGGTTCCTTCAAGTGTTGGTCTCAGGGACAGAAAGTTCTTGGGATCTGTGTGTCTGAGCTGATGTCACTTGACAATTTCACCAGGGATGCATCCCAACCACCGGCTTTGTTTTCATTTGTCTGACTATCTCAGGGCCATCACCATGTGAATTTCCTACCCAGTGATGGGGTTGAATGTGTGAATGAAGAGGAGGTGCCCAATAAATGTTCCCCAAATAGATACGTTCTGATATTTGAGATAGACTTTAATACTTTTAGCCTTTGATCATAACAAGGGCTGGAGACATCCAGCTGCCTCCCTTGCTCCTGGGGTTTTCCTGGTACTTGAATAATTAAGTCTGTGCCAGTGGAGTTATGCCCCCTCAGGCTCCAGGAGACCAGTTTGAATGAGCCTCACTTCTAAGATGGTGCTCTAAAGACTCCATGGCTATCTTCTGCTTCATCCTCATCTGGGGAAACCTTTCTCTAGTGTGGCAGTGTTCTGCTTCTCTTACAGAGCTTATGGGGAATTTTGCTCCCAACCCCTACTTTGGAGGCTTCATAAAAAAAAAAAAAAAACAACAACAACAACCTGGATTGTAAAAATTCTTTGCTCCCAAATCTCAGCACAGAAACTGCACTATGACATGGTCTTAAACTGGTTGTGTAACCCAGGCTGGGAATAAGCTCCCCTCTTACGTCGCCTCCCAAGTGCCAGAATTATGGGTATGAGCACCACTTCTAGAACATACACACACAAACGCACATCTCCCTATGCAAGATAGACTATTGCTGTTGCCCAGGCTGGCCTCTAATACTGATTCGATCTTCCTGCTTCTGTTTCCTGAGACGCTGAATTACAGGTAAACCTAGCTAGAAACTGGTTGTTACCCCTTCCTTTTGAATTTACTGTTCACTGGGGTTGCCACTGTTCTTTCTTCAAACAAGGGCCAAGATAAAGGGGCTTTGCTTTGTCCCCCTCAGTTCCTCTTCCTGTGCTCTCATAGAAGGCCTGCACAGAGAGGCTATGTCCTCAGAATTTAGAGACTTCATTTGGATTGTGTGGCTCTGTATTGGGGGTTCACCCTGTCTGCACTGACTGGAACCTTCTAGAGGATTCTAATTCCATTTGTCTGGATCTCACTTCTTAGTCCTTGAAAAGACTCACTATAAGATGTTTCTATCCAATTTTTTTATTTTTGTTTTTTTGAGACAGGGTCTCTCAGTAACTGTGGAGCCTGTCCTGCAACTCAATCTGTAGACCAGTCTGGTCTTGAACTCTCAACGAACCTCCTGCCTCTGCCTCCTGAGTGCTGGGATTAAAGGCGAGCGCCACCACTGCCCAGACAGTATTTATTTATTTTTAAGCAAACTGCTTCGTGTGTTTGAGGAATGAAAAGTTTGGACCTTGGAGCCGGCTTCAGTTTGGGAAAGTGCTTGCTTGCCTCACAAACATGAAGACAACTCAAGTTTAGATCCCCAGCACCCATGTGAAAGGCCAGTCAGTCACAGTGGCACACATCTGATGAGCGGCAGACTCAGTCAGAGATCCTGTCTTAAATAAGGTAGGGAGTGACAGAGGAAGGCAGCCAGCATTGCTATCTCCGGTCTCTACGTGCAGGTGTGTTCATGTGCACATCACAATTGAACCCCCCCCCCCAGAACACGTGTGTACACTACACACATAGAATAACACACAGACATAATAACAAAATTATCTCTGACTTCTTTCTTTTTTTTTTTTTTTGAGGCAGGATTTCTCCATAGCCTTGGCTGTCCTGGAACTCACCCTGTAGACTAGGCTGGCCTCAAAGTCAGAGATCCACCTGGCCTTGCCTCCTGAGTGCCGGGATTAAAGGCATGGGCCGCCACCACCCAGCATGACCTTTTCTTACTACAAAGAGGTTTATTGCAGAAAAATTAGGATTATAAATAGGCAAAAAACTATAATTATTAATATTTTAAAAGGAGAATATATACATCCCTTTAGCATGTTTTTTTTTTTAATTCAGACTATGAGGTTTGTACTGTTTGTACCATCTTGTTAACTTAAATGTTAAATTAAGTTTTTTAATTAAAATCTCTTTGGGTTAAACATTCTTCTTCGAATCGCTGTAAAGGATATACATAATTCTTTTGAGCCAATGAATGGGCGTTTTTGTCAGAGGTTGGCATTGGATGTCTTCCTCAGCTGCTTTCTGCCTTATTTTTTTGAGACAGGGTCTCTTATTCAGTCTGGAGTTTACCAATTGACTTTGCTTGGCCAAGCCCTGGGGATCCCAGTGTCTCCAACTGCCCAGTGCTGGGGTAACTGCAGCTCACTTCCAGGCATGGCTTTTTACTTGAGTTCTGGGAATCAAACTCAAGTCTTCAATATCTGCACAGCAACCAGTTTACCAAGTAAAGGCATACCCCAACCCCAGGAGTGGGATTTATTTGATGCAGTCTGCTGCAGTTAGGTTATGTTCTGTTTTTTGTGACATGGTTTTGGTTTTTAGAGACAGGGTCTCACCCTGTAGCCCAGGCTGGCTTCAGACTCTTAGCAGTCCTCCTGCCTCAGCTTCCCAAGTACAGGAATTGTAAGTGTTAGCCTCTGTGGTGGCTTATGAGAAAATGGCCGCCAAAGGGAGTGGTACTATTAGGAGGTGTGGTTTTGTTGGAGTGGATGTGGCCTTGTTGGAGGTGTCACTGTGGGGGCAGGCTTTGAGGTCTCCTATGCCCATGACGCTGCTCAGTGAACCACCAAGTGTGTCAGTTCACTTCTTGTTACTTTTTGATCAAGATGTAGCCAGCACCTTGTTTGCCTGTATGCCGCCATGCTTCCTGCCATGATAATGGACTGAACATCTGAAACTGTAAGCTGCTACCTCAATTAAATGTTTTCCTTTATAAGGAAAGGTGGTTATGGCGTCTCTTCACAACAATAAAAACCCTAACTAAAGCCATTAATCCCAGCACTCAGGAGGCATAGGTAGGCGGATCTCTGTGAGTTCAAGGCCAGTTTGGTCTACAGAGCAAGTTCCAGGACAGCAGAAGCTACACAGAGAGAGACACCATATCTAGAAAAACAAAAAAACAACCAAAAAGAAACCCTAACTAGGACAGCCTGTATTCTTCTCTCCTCAAGGACAGAGTTAGGTGGTTTAATGGCCTTGCAGAAATGCCCATAGTGTTTTGGTTTATTTTCATTGAACCCCAACTTTTGTTCTAGCACTGTTTGTTGGTTTTGGTGGGCTTATAAGTTTTAAGACGTCTCTTTCCAAGTCTTTCCCACATACATAACTAGCAAGAAGCCTTGGAGATGCTAGCCTTGTTAGCCTGGGAAAGAAAATTCTATCTTGGTGCCTCTATTTTGCTCCATGAGCTCCAGGTCTGGGTTCAGAGGCCCTGCCTTGCCCTTTCTAACCTCAAGCTATAGTCAGTCTGTGGTTCCCTGGGAACCACAGGGCTTAGGGCAGAAAGGAGACTGTCAGGGAACTGAGGCCTGTCTCTTTGGTAGGAAGATAGCCCTAAAACAAACATCCTGTCCAAAATCTAGAGACCACTGTGGGAAAATGCTGAGGCTGGCCCTGCTGGGCCTGGGGTGGAGGGAGCTCATGATATCCTGTGTCTGCTTCTGTCCAGACTTGGGCCTCCCACACCCTAATCCTTCCACCATCATCTGTTAAGGGAACAGAGAGAAGTTGGACTTTCTTGAGGAAGTAGCTTTTGTGTGGGCTAAATTGGGACTTCCTGTTCCTTGTCCTGCCTGGCTCTTCCTCCTTCTCCTCCACATGGTACGTTTGTTGTGGTAGTTGATATATGTGGGGGGGGGGGAGGGATCCCCTCTTGGGTCCTTCTCTCCTTAGCTCCTTTCTTACCCTTTCACTCTTGCTGATATTGAGGCCTCTGTTTGGCCATGTCCACACATCACAATACTCCCCCACCCCCAGGACCCTTTTGTCCTGACAGGACTGGTCCAGCTGAGGCCTAGCCCAGCCTGCTGTCTTCTCTCAAGCCTCCCTGGAAAGACCATAGGCTTGGGGAGGCCCAAACTGCCTTGCCCCAAGAGACCCAATATGCCAGCTGCCACTGCCCGAATGGGTAACAAAAACAGAAGCACACAGCCCCAGCCCGTGTTTCAGTTTATATGAACCTGACGACTGGAGCTAGAAATGAGAGGCGCAGGTTGGGAGAGGGAGCCTGGATGCTTCCCCTGGGGTGGGCTTTGTTTAAATTTTAATATGTTCTTCCTTTCTCTGCAAGCACCAGCCAGGCTCCCAGCTCCTTTGTCACTCCATCCCTGTTATCTTGCTCGTGGATGAGATCCCTTATCTACCCTGTCCTCCCTTTTTTCCTAGTGGTGCATCCCCATCCCACACGCTGCCCCTCCCCCAATAGTGGCAGAACGTGATAGATTCCCTTCTGCAACCTTAGGTTCAGATGGAACAGATGGAACTTCTTGTCACTTTTTTCTTTAGCTTGCTAAGATTTGGGGGAAATGGACTACTTTCGATGGTGTTGGACCCACCAAAGGTACAAGCTTTAGGCCACTTGGGTGTCCTATGAGAGGTGTTCTGGCCCACTCTTAGGACTGTGGGGAGCCATGGGTCTGAGATTGAGGGTCTCTGCTGTGGGTAGCTTGAGATTGGGTCAGTGTGATCTAACTTATAACTTGGCACCATCTCATCTTTGGGCATTTGTCACTTACTGTGTCTTTTGTAGACTGAAAAACTATTAAATAGAAATATAGGCTGCTTTTACCCAGGTAGGCCCTGATCCAAAAGACCCTGCAGACCTGAACTCAGAGGGAAAGAGAGGACCCACAGATGAGTCACAGGGCTCAGGATCTGTACAGGTGTGTCTTTCAGTCTTGGCTCACCATCCCCCAGCCTCCCAAGCCTTAGTTTCACAGTCTGTGGACTGGGCACATGTGCAACTGCTGGGTGCTGTCATTGTCTCCTGTAGATCTCAGGGCTGTGAAGTCAGGGGTCTGTGTGCTACCCTGAATCTTCTGGCCTCTTAAAAATTTCCCTTTTCATCTCCCATTTCTTCATTCAATCAGCAATTTTTACCATGTACCTTCCATTAGCCCAAACTCTGTGCTACACAGGCAAATGTCATTGTCTTTGTTCCTCATCTGCAAGTGATACTGGATATTGGATTTTCACACAAGAGTTTGTGAAACCACTTGCAATTTTTTTGTTGTTGTTTGTTTTGTTTTCTGGTGTGGCTTTTTGTTGTTGTTTTGTATTTGGTTTTTGTTGGGGCAGGTGTTGCAGTGTAGCCCAGGCTGGTTTTGGGCTTTGGGAACCATCCTGCCCGAGCCTCTCAAACACTGGGAGTACAGCTGGTTGTTTTTGTGGTGCTAGAGGCAGAGCCTGGGGCTGCTCATGTACTAGAAGTTTTCACTTTGAGCTTCTTCCCCAGTGGGAAACTGGCTCTTTGAATGGCCTAGGGGTGGGGTCATGGGTTGAGGGGATGGTGTCTCACAGGCAAAGGGAGACCTGCAAAGCACAACCCCGGGACATATGAGGCAATGGTTGGTTGGTTGGCTCCTTGTGAATGGGAGATAGAGTATGGGGGTAGATAGTATAGGGGTGCAAACTGAGAATGTTTCAAAAGCGCAGATGTCTTCCAGGGTCTTGTCATTGCCAACAGTGGGTTTTGAGCAGAGAACCAGTGTGGGAGATCACTCTGGCCTGACCATGACCAAGCACTTGGCCATATCTGTGTATGTGTAGGAATCCCCTTGAGAATGTTGGCCTCAGAGTTGAGGACCCCTCATGGGAATACATATGGTTCTTTTACTTGAATTCTTTATTGTTATCTCCTAGAATTCCCTCCTGATGTTAACAGATAATTCACAAAAGTATGTTCTCTGTACTTGGCTGCGTTTCTTAAAGCTCGTTGAGAAATTACCCAAACTAAAATTTTTCCACTGGGGCGTGTTCTGCATACCTGATTCTGCATTTGAGAATGTAGCAAGATCTTTTGAAATGTGGCATAAGCTTGAGCTGGGCTTACCCAGCAAGGGGAGGAGCAGAGACAGTTTGAGCACTCACTGTATGCTAGATACAGGGTAAACTTTTTGTTTTTATTTATTTATTTATTTATTTATTTACTCTGTGTGTGTGTGTGTGTGTGTGTGTGTGTGTGTGTGTGTGTGTGTATGAGAGGGGGGGGCACCTGCTGGAGGTCAAAGGACAGCTTGCAGGAGCCTACCTGTCCTCCACTTCTAGCCTTGCTGTATGTCATTGACCCTCCTAATCTTAATCCATTTCCTACAGAAAAGGTCAGGAGTCCATTTCCCTGACGATTCTTCTGACTCCACTGGCCTAAACTGTCCACCATATTGTATAGGGTCTGACCACCACACTGGGGGCAGGGCTTAGTCAACACTGATTAAAACAACTGGTTAGTTACCCTGCCCCCATCCTCTAAGTTACACCTCTTGGCCTCAGCACAGGACTCAGGGCAGAGAGAATGCAGGGTAGGGCAGGAGGTAGATCTCAGTGAAGGAAGTGAGGTGATGAGGGAGCCCAGGTGTCTGGCAGGACTGTGGAACCGGGCAGTTCATTCACTGGACACCTAGTGTAAGTGATGGGTCATCCAGGAACAGCCAGGGACCACCTTTCTCCCCTACTGCACCTTCCACTTATTCTCCCCCTCTTTCTGGGTGCAGTGATAGAGCTAGTTCTAGACTACCTAGGGTTTTTGGCCATTCTCTCCAGAACTGCTGTCTTTACAAAGAGCAGTAGAAACTGATGGACTTTCCAACATGAGTATCCATTCCCTTTTCCAGAACCAGGGTGATGGTAGGTCCCTCACAGGCCACTATCCTCAGGTGTGTCCAAATCCAGTTATTTTTGGTGGCTTCCTTAAGTCTGATTTCGGGGAGGAGGGTTGCTGAAACCCTGTTTTATCAGCAGTGTTGTGTCTGTCACCAAACCTTGGGAGAAAAGAAAGAACACCATGTTAGTCAGCTGTATGGCTCTGAAAGGAATTTGATAAACATGAAAATGTTAACGTTAAAATTTTCTCATAATCTCCTAAACTAGAAATTATGAGCACCATGTAGTCTCGAAGCCCTCCTGTGTTTTCAGCACACACACTGCACTTGAACATGGTCATAGGCACATCGGACTTTGCCTCCTTCTCATTACTTTTAACATAGCATTATGGCAAGCTAAAAGTTTCCAAGAACTTGAGCTTTGCGAGTGAGCATATGCTCGGAAGACAGGCTGTCAGCTCCCTTACCCAACTGCAAGAACTCTCTTTCTACCCAAAACAGAAACAGTGCCAGTCCAGGGGGTCTTTGATCACCATGCAGTAAACCCAGCCAAAACACTGCAAATTCAAACAGGCTACAGCCCAAACCCAGCCACTTAACAAGATTGTAAAGCATGCCTCTGAGGTGTCACTGGGTCCAGGAAGAAATAAAGAATACAGTGACTAATATTTAGAAAAATTAAAACCGGAGTACTACATAACCAAACCTATGGGAGACAGTTCTAGTCTCATAGCATGGATGCCTTTATTATGAAAAGGACAAAGAGAGAAAAAGGAAAGTAAACCAAGCATTCCATTTGAGATCTTGGAGGGGTGGGTGTATTCAAACAGCCCCCAAGGAAAGTGAGAGGAAAAAAAACAGCAAAAGACAAAGGCAGAAATAAATGAGTTACAAAACCGAAACACTGAAATTAACATACATGTCTAAGAGCCTTTCTGAGTTTAAACAAAGTAGACTACCTGGCAGGTTTACTGAGAATGAAAGGGAAAAAGAAAACAATAATAGGACCAGGAAAGGGGGAACATTTCAATGGATCTAGAGATTTTTAAGTGGAAAACTTATGCACAGCAATGGGTTTATGTTTGAAAACCTCAATTAAATGCTCACTCCTCTGAAAATGTATATGTTGCTAATGGAGGAAAAATCTCGATTCTTATCAGGCTGCCTCCCCCACCCGAAGACACCAGTCCCCCGTGCTTTTGCTGGTTAATTTCAAATTTGATGGTGCTGATAGAGTCACGATCGCTATTCTGTGGCTTTAGCAAAAGATAAGAGTCTCTAGTTCATTCTACAGAGCAAAATAAGACTGATATTAAACGTGGCAAAGACCAAATTGAAGAATGAGAATGCTAGGTAGGAAATAGAATTCAATAACATATTAAGCAAGTCATCCTCCACAACCCAGTGGGGCAAGAAGGAAGGAGTCAGTATTAGGAAAGCTTAATATAGTAACTATGGTATGCTAATGATTTAAAGCCGCAAGACCATATTAACTCCAATATATGGGGGAGGGGGGATTGATTACATTTCTACCTAATCAGTACGCCAAAAGAGGAACAGAAGTGTGGGTGCCTTCTTAGCATGATTCAGAAGTACTTGTCAAGCTACTAGCCCGTGTTACAAGTGACCAGTAACAGTCAATCAGTGTTGAAATCAGTCAATGGCAGGCCAGACGGCCTTCGACACCATCACTGTTTAACATCCGCACTTGAATTCAAATCAACCCAGTAATCCTGAAGCAAATAACATAAAGAAGGAGTGAAAGTAACAGTAAACCCAGTTTAAGCGACATCACAGCTCAGGATGGGGGGTTGATTTATAAAGTTCAGAACTAGTTTTTTTTTTTTAAAAAAAAAAAAAAAAAAACTCATCAGAGAAGTCAAGTGCCTGGGGGTGTTGCTCACTGGGAGAGCTCCTGCCTAGCTGCTTGAGGCCCTAGGTTCCATCCCCAAGGCCACAAGACCAAAAACAGATTTGGCTCTAAATTTTTTTTTTTTCCAGACAGGGTTTCTCTGTGTAGCTTTTGAGCCTACCCTGGCACTCGCTCTGGAGACCAGGCTGGCCTCGAACTCACAGAGATCCTCCTGTCTCTGCCTCCCGAGTGCTGGGATTAAAGGCATGTGCCACCAACGCCCCGCTGGCTCTGAAATTTTTGCAACATTTATATGCAGTAACAACAATGGAGAAAAGATTTTATCCTAAATACATATCATAAATAGGTTAATATTTTACCAAAGAGCCTATGTAGATTTGGTGTTTTTGTTGTTGGTGATATGATTTTTTTTTCTTTTTGTTGTGATTGGTTTTTGTTTTGTTTTGTGACAGGAAACCAGGCTAGTTTGAGATCCTTCTGTCTACATTGTTGCCATTACAGAGTATGCCTCCACTCACAGTTTAGAATTGTTTTGTATTATAAATTAAGGTTAGTCAGACTTGTTGGCCAAAGCCTAGCATCTCAGGAAGTTGAAGCAGGATGATAGCCACAAATCTGAGGCTATCTTTGGCTACAGAGTAAAACCTTAACTGAATAAATAAATAAATAAATAAATAAATAAATAAATAGAAGTTTTTGGTTTTTTGAAACAGAGTTTCTTTATATTGCCCTGGCTGTCCTGGAACTCGCTTTGTAGATCAGACTGGTCTGGAACTCACAGGGACCCACTTGCCTCTGCCTCCCAAGTGCTGTGATTAAAGGCAGTGCTGGGATTAAAGGCTTGTGCCACCACCACCCAGCTAAACTGTTATATAAAGAAATCTTGTCCTGGAAAACTCACAAAGTGAAGACAAACTTGAAAACAATATGAATAGACCCCATGATTAGCATGTAAGTACCTGGCACAAAGAAATTGCTAAGTGGCAATCTTGATGAGCACAGGGACCAAGTCAGTTCAGTATGTGACAGAAACTACACTGAGTTAATAATTTGGGGTAAGTTAACGAATACAGTGAACTTGTTTTGTTTATCTGGTGTGGGTGTGACTGCGTTTGCATATGTGTGCTCAAGCGTGTGAGAGTGTATAATGCACATTTGCCATGTGTGTGTCTGCACCGTGGAGTCAGGGGACAACCTTCAGTATTGGTCTGTGCCTCCCATCCAGGCAGCTTCCAGGCACTCTCTCCTTCCCACTCACATAAGGATGCTGGTGTTACAGATATATGCTGCCACACCTGGCTTTATTATGGCTTCTAGGGATCTGAACTCAGGTCCTCATGTTTTCTTGGCAACCACTTCTTGGCCATCTCCCTAGCCCTACAATGCATGCTTTTAATTAAAGTAACATGCTATTTTTATTTCAAGTTAGAAAGGGTACTCAGGGATTTGTTTTGTTTTTGGAGAGAAGGGCTTGTTTACTTGTTTTGTAGAACTAGGGATCAAACCTTCCTGCATGCCAGGCAAGCAGTATCCGCTATACCGCTAAGCTGTATCCTCAGCCCGATGAAGGCTCCCTCCCATCAAGGTTTTATTATGAAATTTTTTTTACTGTTAACATCCACACACGATGGTCTCCATAGGGCAGATGCTAGTATTTGTTGGCTCCATCTGCCCATTTAGAGGCTGGTTTGGAACTCGCTACTTGGACCATGTTGGCCTCCAATTCCCAGAGATCTGCCTGCTCTGCCTCTGGAGTACTGGGAGATTAATGGCATGTGCCACCATGTTGGGCTTGTGACAGGGACTGGAAGCAGCTGGTCATTGCATCCACAGTACAGAGCAGTGAGTTGATACATACATGTGTTGCATGTTCAGCTTTCTGTCTCCTTCCCAGGCAGTTCAGGGCCAGCCTATGCAGTGGTGTTGTCCATTCAGGCCAACCTAGTCTAGACAGCCCCTCATTGAGACTCCCTTCCTGGTGGTATTCCATTGTGTTAAGTTGACAATTAAAACCAACATCAGCTGGACATTCTGCGTGCTTGACCAGATTCAGAGAGGTTAAGTAACTTTCTTAAATTCACACAGTGTGGTTTTTCAACCTGGGCCCAGCTGACTCCATAAAATTCTATATAGCATATCCCTTTTTCTCTTCATCTTTCCTTTCCCAAGTGCAAGAAAGTGGTCACTTGGGCGGCTGGACAAGTTGGAAGTGGTCTGAATGAGGTGGGCAGGCATGTGGTGAACAGTCCTTAGCTATAACTGTGAATGACTATAAGCATGTAATCGGGCTTCCACTGATGGAAAAATAATCAGGGCAATGGATTGTACAAACCTCGATCAGAGTCTTGAAAAACACATTCAGGAAGAAACAACATGAGTGGCAGGTTAGGGTGAGAAGGAATATTGATTGGGTTTCTTTCCAAACTCTTTGTAATGGGTACTTTCGTCAGATCCTATAGAAAAAGCCACTCATGCCCACTTTACAGTTCTGTGAGGTCATGGTGGGGAGGCTCTGCTCTGTTCCTTGCTGTTGTTTTATCTTCCAGTGTCCAGCCGCATGCGCCTGGCATATTGTGGATGTAATTAATGTGAGTGTTGGATGGACGCCCACTAGGAAACTTCTCAAGAAGGGTTTGGCCCAGGAACATGTTTGCAGAGAGCTTTCTCAGCTGGCTCTCAGGGAGCAAGCACATCCCTGGGGTATATTATAGGGTCAGCTCTCCTGGCCCAACTGAAAGATCTATGGAGGTGTGGGCACCATTCTGGGTTATTCAGTGTGAAGCTGGGGTGTGGCTTCAGGGTGGTAGCATTCAGGAGAGCCTGGGATTGATCCTCAGTGCTGGAAGGTGGGAGGGTGGAGTGGAGTATGAAGGAAGGCTGGCCTGGCATCACTGTGCTAGTACCACAGGAGCTCAAACCCCAACTCAAATGGGACTAGATTCTACATCCTTCTTGGAGGTTTTTTTTTTGGGGGGGTGTTTTTTCTGCACTTGGCCCAGTAGAATAAACCCATTTGGTTTCTTTGAGTTTCTTTTGCTTTGCATTTGCAAAGCTACTAGTTGTCCCATCACTCTTTAGGGACAACTAGTTTTTTAGGCCACAGTACTTATCATTCCTATTAAGGTGAGAGGGCTATAAAAATACCATTGCCTGTGCCTAGTCCCAGAGCCACTGAAACACACCAGTGAGTTCTCAGTGCCACAGTTGCTATGGCCACCCATGAGCTGTTAAGGCAGCTTTTTCTGCCTAAGTGGGACCTGCAGTTGCCTAGTTATCATCTGGAGAAGCCCACGGAACTATGGACCTGGTTAGCTACTATACATGGAGCCCAGATGATCTTCTCAGCAAGCCACATATAGTTAGATAAAAATTCCAAGAATATTTAAGAAAATTAAATATATTTTTTTTCTTTTGATGTCTTGAAACAGTGTCTTGACTATTGCCTTGGCTAACCAAGAATTTGATATGTAGACCAGGCTAGCCTTGAATTCAGAGATTTGCCTGCTTGCCTCCTGAGTTGGTATTGGTATTAAAGGCATGTGCCACCTGGCTATTATTTTCTGTTTTTAAGAGCAAGAAGATGGCTTTGGAAAATTAAACACCTCCCATCCAAGACTGATAAAAAGAAATGTGTTTGAAATATTAAGAAATGGAGCTGGAGAGATGGCTCAGTAGTTAAGAACACTTCCTGCTCTTCCAGACGATCTAGAAGATTCCTAGCACCCATAGGCAGCTTACAACTGTAATTCCAGTTCCGGAGGATCTGACACCCTCTTCTGGCCTCTGCAGGCATTAGGCACATATGCAGGGCGCAGTCCTAAATTCAGGCCAAACACTCATACACATAAAGTAAAAATTAAAAAAAAATATATCAAGAAAAGGAAAATGTCAGATCTCAGTTGGTAGATTGTTTGCCTAACATGCAGGAAGCCTGGGGTTCCATCCTTAGCACTGTTTAAACTGGGTATGGACACCACTGACTTTGTGTGACAATCCTCAGGACCAAGGACTGGGCATCAGTGCCAGGTCTACAAAGATAAACAAAACTAACCCTTTACTGCAGAGAGCCTGAGAGACAGTGGTAGCTTGTTCGGTTAGGCAGAAGTGGAGAGTGTCAGAAGCAGCAGCCACCTGTGCCCTGACTCCCAGCAGCCCCCTCACAGGTCAGGGACTGGCTTCCAGGCCACTCCCTTGAGCTCCTCTGCCTTGTCCCATTGAGACTGGCTTTGAACTCTTTGAAAGAAAGTCTGAGGTGGCCTTTAGAGCCCTGCTGTATGACCTTGGGTCCTTCCCTGTGCCTGTGAGTTTAGGATGAGAATGACTGCCACTCACGGAGGGGTTTTTGTGTGAAATATTTATGAAGTAGTACATGAACTAGGTTTGGGGTTCAGCAGAGGGGGAGAATTCCTTGTGTTTATAAGTTATCTGAAAACTGTGGATTGCTGGAAGTTGCCAGCACCGTTCTGCTTCCAATGTGTTCCTGTGGTTGTGGTGTTGGTGGCAGCCCGGAATTGTCAGGAAGAAGCAAGCAGTTTCCGGATGATTAACTCAGTTCCTGGAGGGCCCTCCCTAGCAGCCCGGGGAAGCCTGGGCACCAGGCCCCTCTAAGCTGGGCTTCCTCTCCAGCCTCTGCCTCATCAGATTTAGAATTTACTCTCCTCACTTCTTCTTGGGGGTCCTACCTAGGCCCCTTCCACCTTGGGCCAGTGATACCCTGGTAGGCCTCCTGAGCCTGCTTTTGTTCTGTTCACCTGGGCTCCAGCTGCTCCAGGTTTTGCTTGCAGGTGTTTCCTTCACACTCCTGTGGTCTCTGCCAAATCATCCCCTGATCAACCTAAGAGATTTGGGTCATTTGAGTATCGGCAAACCTTCAGAAACAGATGCTGTCAGTATGCTTCCTTGTGTGCAGGGACTGGTCAGGCTTAGAGCTGAACCAGGCCCAGATCCTCAGCTGGGGGCTGAAGGCCTGTGTTTCTTAATACCTGGTGGCTGAGTCAACAGCACAGGGACCAGTGTTTGGATAGCAAACATCTAGCAGCAGTCCAGCCCCGCCCACAGCCACCCTCTTCCTGCCCAGCTTGCAGAAATGTCCTCTGGAAAGGTCAACCAGGAATGGCTACATAATTTTCAGGGCCAGGTGACAAATAAAAACACATGGACGCTATGTTTGAAAATGAGTAAGAATTTCAGGACAGCCTTTCAGAACATGAGACCAAAAGCAGGCCCCAAATGGTGGCACGGACAGCCCAAAGGCACAGCCACTCAGTTGTGCCCATGGACGGCTTTGTTCAAGATCCTTCCTTCCCTCCTTCCCTCCTTCCCTCCTTCCCTCCTTCCCTCCCTCCCTCCTTCCCTCCTTCCCTCCCTCCCTCCCTCCCTCTCTCTCTGTCTGTCTCTGTCTCTGTCTCTGTCTCTCCCCCACCCCCATTGGTGTTTTGCCATGAGTGTCAGGTCCCTGACACTGGAATTATAGACATGTGAGCAGCCATGTGGGTGCTGGGAATTGAACCCTGGTACTTTGGAAAAGCAGTCAGTGCTCTTAAATGCTGAGCCATCTCCCTGGCCCTGATACTTCCATTTCTAAAGGGAAAGAACTCCAACTTCTCCTTCCTCTTTTCGTTTCTTCCCCCCTTTCTCTGTAAACTTAGTTTGAGGCTCCTTTCCTCCCTCCTGGCAGCTTCCTCTCCTGGCCTCTGCTTCTTCTCCTCTCTTCCCCTCCCCCCACTCCCCCTCGCCTGCCACCCTCCTCCTCCATTTCATTCTTCCTCTTTCCATTACTTTATCTAGGGGAAAACCCTTGACCGGATTGATGTGTAACATTTCCCAGCCATTCATCTAGTACCATTCGATTTTCATGTTCTTTTCAGTGACACCAGGCTCCTTGGGTTTCCAGAGCCTCTCTGAAGTGGCTGGAGTGAATGTCTTCCTCACCGAGGGGCGTCCCCTCAGTGGCCTCTGGCTCAGTCCAGATGGTCTCTGCCTGTTGGGAGCCTGGGATGAATCCTCATTGTTAGCACTCACTCACTCACCACCTCCTCCCCACATTCAGCTGTCAACCCTACTGGCCACAGTGGAAAGAAAGCCTGTTCCATTCCCTGGTGGCACCCTGTGAGCCCTGGTTACAGAACAGACCTGGCCATCATTCTCATTCCCAGCTTTCTTGAAGGCCGTGCAGCTGGGGGCTGCAGTAGGGCATGCAAAAGGTTCAGCAGATAAGTTGGGATGCTGTCCTGCCCGCTCTCCCCTTGAGTTTTCACACAGTATCTAGAAGAACATATGTGGCATCAGGCAAGGCAATGCAGACTTAGAATCCCAGCACATGGGAGATGGACACAGGAGGATTGCCACAAGTTGGAAGGAAGTCAGGGCTTGTATGAGACTCTCTCAAAAACAACTTACAGACACAACAAGCGTTTGTGGCAAGGCTGTGGATGTGGCTCAGTGGTAGGACATTTGCCTAGCATCTACAAGACCCCAGGTTTCATCTGTAACACCTCAAGCTTGTTTAAATATGTGTGTGTAAATGTCTGTGACTTTGGCCTTGAAACTCTTTCTGAGGTATCCAGGCTCTCAACATGACTTCACAGGTGCTGGCTTCTTAGTGTTGCTATCTCCAACTCTAGTTCCCAGTTCCACACAACAGGAAACTCTCTGTGTTCCCTCTTGGAGAGGTGGCTTGTGTTCCTGAAAAGGCACTTGAATCATACCTTGAAGAATGCTGGCATCTGGGGATGGGGAGACAGGGAGGCCCCTAAGGAAAGTGAGGGTACTGGGCAGGCCGAAGGGGTGGGAGGTTCCTGTGGCAGGAGGGGAAAGGGCACTGGGTGAGTCAGAAGTCTGGCTCAGGATGGCAGGCCTGGACCCATGGGAGAGGAGGCAAGACTCTCAACTTTAATTTTAGTTACTTGAAGGGCATTTCAAACTCCCTGGGGCCTGGGGTAGGTAGGCCCTGCCTAGATGGTTGCATTTATTCTCTCAGGTTCACTGGAAATCTCCCTACTGAGGCTTGGGGAAGGTGACCCAGTTGCCTCAGAACTTACTGATGGTCCCAGTACACTGGGACAGAGTCTATGGGAAGACTGCTTTGCCCAGGGGCGCAGGAGCAGAGCTCTGAGCAGAATAGAATTCCCTAGAGACTCAGCAGAAAGAACTCCTGTTCTGAGCAAGAGGGCTGAGGCCTGGTTACCACCAACTACCACTGCTGGGAATACCTAGAGTTTTCAGTCTTGCCACCACTAGGCTAGGGTGAGGTGAGGCGGAGCTGCCCTGTTATGGTGGGGATAAACTCTGACCAGAGACACTACCCTTAAAGTGCCCATAGAGCAACGTGTCCAAAACAAGTATGGAACAAGACACACTGTCCATTCTGTGAGAGGTGGGCGGTGGGAGACCACCAGAGGGGAAGCAGCTAAGGGCTTGGGATCACCCCCACAAGCCTAGCTGGCCAGTCCACATGCTGAGCTACCAGAGCTACCAAGCTGTGCCCACATTGTGACTTCCCCTCTGCCTGCAGCAGCTGGGCTGGGCGGGCCCTGGACAGCTGGTGCCCTGGCAGGTCTGAGTGCTCTTGCCTATTCACCCCTGTTTAGTTCATATAGCATTTTTTTATATCCGCTATGCAAATTGGGAACACTGGTCTGCTTAACGCTGTTTGCTCTCCACTATAGGCATACGGGAAAAGAAACTAGAGCCCGGCCCTGCAGACCCAAGGAACAAGTAGAAGCTTGCCCACGAGGTCTGATTACTCAAGGTTTTATTTTGAAATTGCCAAACTTGACTGACAAGTGAAGCACCCTCATGGACCCAGCACATTTGCGTCCCTTGCTCCCTGTCATGTAGTTCTGAGTCATTCGAAAGTGTGTGGGGCTTCACACACAAGTAAGGTATCTGTGAGGAGCCAGGGTTTCCCACCTGGTGCCATGATTGCAACTAAAAATCATGGTTACTCAGTGATACCATCCATTATATCATCCTAATTGAATTTTCCCAGTCCTCCAAAAATGTTTTCTGTGCCTCTTTCCTGTCTGTACTTTACACTTGGTTTTGTTTCTTTAGCTTTTAATTCAGACAGCCCCCCCCCCCCGTGTGTGTGAGGGTGGGGGGGTGTGTGTGACACGGACTTTGAAGAGTCTGTGCAGCCCAACTGTGTTATAGAATGGGTTCTGGATTTGTAGGATTGACTACTTTCAAGTTTTGTACTGTCAAAACTCCCGGAGCATTGTTTCATTGTATCCAGAAAAAGTGAAAGGGGAGGGGCATCTACGGTTGGAGGCGTGGCTTTTGTTCTTAGCCCTGTGAGTCATGGGATCTTCCCTCTTGCTTTAGGAACTTATTTATAACTGGCCCCAGCTGACTGGAAAGGTTATCTTGCTGGATCCACAGCAAACCTGGATGGCTGGGCATGTGCTGTCTTCATTTCATGGATAGGATTCTAAGAGGTTGAAGCTGGGCCCACATCCAGGCTACAAGGCAGAAGTGGACAGGGCCCCAGCCCTATGACACAAGGTGGAGCTCCCTGTAGGGGCAGCTGGGGACTGGATAGAGTCACTCCAGTACAGTCTAAGAATATTGAACGTAATCTAGTGCAGTCTAGCCATCCTTGTTTTGAGATTTAATCAGTGAACCCAGGTGCTGGGGCACCTACCCTGAAGGGACTCATCGGGCCATTTTGTCATTTTTTTTATTTCTAAAAATTTAGTTTTCATTTTACATACCAACCCCAGTTCCTCCTCCCTCCCCTTCTCCCATGCTCCCACCTCCCTACCTTCCCACCTTCTCCATCCACTCCCCAGAGGGGATGAGGCCTTCCTTGGGGAGTCAACAAAGTCTGGCATACCAAGTTGAGTCAGGACAAAGCCCCTTCCCCTGTATTGAGGCTGAGCAAGGTATCCCACCATAGGGAATGGGCTCCAAAATGCCAGTTCATACACCTCGGATAGGTCCTGGTGCTGCTGCCAGTATCCCCCTAACAGACCGAGCCACATAACTGTCCCCCACATTGAGAGGGCCTCCTTTGGTCCTGTGCAGGTTCCCCAGCTGTCTGTGGTTTTCCCCCGGTCCATTTTGTCATACTTAACTCCACTCTCGACACGTCCCTCAGCTGCCTCACCCCTTCCCTGCCTGTCTCCACCTTCTGACCTGCACCTTGCACAAGCTGAGATCCAGGAAGTTAGATAGCAATACCTGATAGAGCAGGGTCCAAAGGTTCCTGGACAGGGCTGTGTGCCATGAAGGACACAGAGGTGCCGCCGTCGCCTGACATTTCCACACTCCCTGAGCTTTTTGGTGCATTCTGCATTTCTCTACTCCTTTGTCAGAACTTAGGGGTGTGGGGAAGGAGATGTGACTTGAGTGTTGCTAAATGTGCTTCAGTCACAAAAGATGGGAACTGCTGCAGTCCTAGTGGAGTGGCTGGCGAGGAAGAAGGTACCTGTGTGTGAGTGTGAGGCCCAGAGAACCAGAGCTTCTTGGGCACAGTGGCGGCCATGGTGCCAACTGAAAAAAGCAAGCTCCGCTGGGCTCACATGTGAGGAAACTCAGACTTCAGGCACATGTGTGTGACAGCTAACCTCCTGCAAGTGTCATCGTGAGGTCCATTTGTTAGTCCTCCTCCCAGCTTTCCTGAGATCTGTCTGGTCCCAGTATGAACTGAGGCCTGTGGTCTCTGATTTGCATCTTCTTCCTTACAGGGTCTCATGACATCCCTGGCTGACTTCTAAGAGCTCATACCATACTGCAGGCTTTCCCCAGCTACTTCCTCCAGGCTCATCTCATTGTGTTTCCTTGTGCCGGGAGTCTCTGAGGTCCAGCCTCTCTCTGAGAGGCTCGGGCAGCCCCTTTTGCTTTCCTCTGGATATCCCAACGAGTTAGGGATAATCTTGCTTTGATTAAAGAGGGACTCTTTTACAAGGCTTCCCCCTGCTTCTTTTTCCTCCCACCTTCCCTCCCTCCCTCCCTCCCTCCCTCCCTTCCTTCCTTCCTTCCTTCCTTCCTGCTTGCCTTCCTGCCTCACTCCCTTCCCCTCCTTCCTTCCTTCCTTCCTTCCTTCCTTCCTTCCTTCCTTCCTTCCTTTCCTTCCTTTCCTTCCTGCCTTCCAGCAGGCCCCAGTGATCTCTCTGTCCCCCTCCCCCCAGCACTGGGTTACAGATACAGGTGACCATCCCCAGCTTCTTATGTACATCTGGGGTTTTTAATTCAGGTCCTCACGCTTGCACAGCAACTACTCTTATCTATGGAGACATCTCCCCAGCCCTGTTTTATTTTGTTTTTGAGACAGGGTCTCACTTGTAGCCTAGGCTAGCCTGAACTCACTGTGTAGCTAAGGATGACCTTGACACCTCGATCTTCTGTCTCTTCCCAAATGCTGGGATTACAGGCACCACATTCATCCTCAAGCACAAATTTAGCTTGCTTTGCTGTTTAACATATGCTGTTTTAATAAATGATTCCGTGCACCCCCTCTGAAAAGGCACCCCTGATTGCCTGGGGGTCATCGCCCCTAGCTCTTGTTCTCACACAACCTCACCTGTCAGTTTTCTCTTGTTGCTTCCTCTGTAGCATAAGGATCATACACTATCACCCTAGGAATGCATGGAGCTGGCTGACACACAGTAGGTGCTCATCAAATATGTGCCAGCATTTGCATATCACATCAAAGTGCAAGACTGAGTGCAGGCTGTGGTTCCATCAAGTTCCTGCCCTGTGAGCCTAGATTTGCCTCATGCCCCTTCCCTCTCTGGTTTCCTTTGTTTGGGCTTTGGAGCCCTTCTGGGTCCTATTCTAACCGGGTCTTTCCTGGTGGAGATGGTAAAGAAAGGGTTTCCGTCCCTGGTCTATTTTCATCCCCCCCACCCCCCACCCCCACCCCCAACCCCACCCCCCCCACCCCGCACCATTGGCCTCTCTGCACACACTGAGTACTCAATAGAGAGGAAGGCAGAGAGAGACTTGCTCAATCAATCAGTCAATATGCCAGTCGGTTTTCTCCTGAAGCTTCTCCACTCCCAGCACCTCTTAATACCCAGCATTAGGGTGATCAGAAGGAAAAGCAGCCACTGTGCAAAGGTGACCTCCTTCCGGTCTTATGTCTCATTGGGTCCTGGGAGGTAGGAGGAGGGAGAGAAGACAAGACAAAAAGAAGGGGAGCCAGGGACATTCACCTGCCATCTCAGAGGACAGTTGAAGAGCCATTTGGTCACCAGTGTGTGAGAATTGTCTTACCCTGGACCTGGACACCAGCCAGGCACTGCCCAGTGCACGGTAGTGGCTGACTGCAGGAAAGAGGGAGGTTCCAATCCAAGTCCAGGATTGGAACGCAAGTTCCACAAGGAACACAAGTGCAGCCATGTGTTCCTTCCTCCCTTCTACCAGGAATGGGTTCTGCCTGTGTTTCCCAGACTGGCCTGTAGTTCCTGTGTTAAAGCAAAATTTCTGCCCCAACCTTCCAAGTAGCTGGGACTTAGATACCCCATGCCCAGCAGGGTGTACTCTGTTCTCGCTGAGAGTCTTTGGGTCTTGGATGACTCAGCAAAGTGTAGCTCTCTGATGGTGCATGAAGAGCAAGCCTCTGCCCACAGGACCTCCTCTGTCCTAGATCCAGTGTAAAACCTGACCCACCTTCCTAGCCTCCTGGACTGAGGCCAAGCCTGACCAGCTGGGGTCCCAGGGCTGTTTCTCAGTCATTCCACTCAGTTCTCTGGACAGAGAACCTTGCTGTGTGCTGCCCTACAGCTGGAGCAGGTAGACAGGGCCTGGGGGAAGCATCTCACTCTCCCTCCTACAGCCAGGGGTAACTGAGCCAGGGACCAAGCTGAGGGCAGGGCCAGCCAACACTATACTAGAACTGATGGCTGCTGGGCCTGTGGGAGCACTTGGGGGTGCTGTGTGTGAGTTCCAGGGAGCCTTTACGTTGCTCTTTCCCTTTCCTCAGTGGGGCAGAATGTGTTCTCACACTTTCAGAAATTAACTTGCAGCTCTCAGCCTTTCCACCCCCAGGAAGGAGGGAAGGAAAGAGAAAAGAAGAAAGGGTTGTCCCTGTGATTGGCACCTTGTGTGAATGAGGGGTCACTGCTTTGGGCTGCTCTTTTTCAAGCGCTTCTCTCTCCCCTGCACGCTGCATTCACGCTGGAACATTTTTCCTTTAAAGCTTGTGTCTTTCTCTCCCCCGCGCTTTGTCTCTGCTCTCCTTCCCTTGGCTCTTGCCTTTCATTCTGGGCACTCCCCACCTCCCTGGGGATCGCTCTCTTCTCTCCTCGCTCTTTTTCCTCCCTTTTCTTCTATTCAGTTCCTCATTTCTTTTCTTTTTGCCTCTCTCTCTCTCTCTCTCTCTCTCTCTCTCTCTCTCTCTCTCTCTAAGTCTTCTTTTTCCTTTTGAATAGCGCTTCTGTTTTCAAGGGGCAGGAGAAGTTAGAGGAGTGGGTTTGTGAGGGTTTTTTCCCTCCATTGCACTGTGTGCACAGATCTCCCTCTGCAGACACTGGTGTGTGCCAGCCCCATCTCAAAGAGGGCAGGGAGTTTGGAAAGGTCCCCTTTGGACAAGACACACCTGTTGTCACAGATAAGGAATCCCAAGTCCTTCAGCCAGGAAGTCTAGCATGGCCCTGGGACAGAGGTCAGAGGTGAATACAGATGCAGCAAACCTGTCTCTGTGGAGCCTGCTTTCAATCTTCCCAGCCCAGAGGGGCCTTAGCGGAGACATGAGACCCTCACTTGAACTGAACTCAAGCAAGAAGGCCAGGTCACATGTGCGTGAGAATTGTCTGTGAGTCCCCTGCCACAGTGGTACATCTCTCACTGCAGAAGCAATCGGCCCCAATTGGCTAGACCTGGGATGGTGGAGAGGGTCTGACCTCTGGATGGGTGGCTCTATTAGTTCCCCCCTCCCAAATAAAGCAGTGTTCCCTGGAGCTAGGGACCGTTCCCTTTTGCTTTCCCCTGGTTCTCTCTATTTGCCCAAGATGAAGGCAGGTCCCTCCTGAGAGCTGTACTCAGACTGTCTGCTACAGGGTCCAGATAGGACCAGATACAGGGTCACCATCGCTGTGGATCCTCTCCAGGTGTGTTCAGATTTCAGTCCCCTGTCTCCCTAATGTCCAGGTCTCCTCTGGGTGCATTGCTCTTCTTAATCCTCCAGCTGGACTCCTACAGAACCCACAAAGCCCTACTTAGGCACCACCTCCCTGTTTGATTCCCCAGGTGGTGTTAATCACAACTCCCTCTCCATAATCTTTTATAGGTGTTAGCTAGCTGTGGCACTCACCTTTTTACCGAGGTTCCTTGGGGGGGCGGGGGAGCTGCCATCTTTGACTTTCTGAACTCAAAAGGCGTTTGCCTAATCTCAGCCACACAGAAGTGACTTTTAAAAGTTTTGAGTGAGTCTAGAAAGCTGAAAGTGGAACATGGCTTCCAGGACAGGGGCAAGGTGGGGTGTAGACCGGGGTAGAGGGTGATAAACAATTGACACCTAGAACACAGTGGCAGGCCTGGGGAGTTCACAGAGCCCAGTGCACAGGAGGCAGTGGTCTGCCCGGGTCATGCAGTGGAGAGAAGGGAAGTAGGTGTTGCCTGGGCTGTGACCTGCTGTGGTCCTAGAGGGAATCTAGGGACTGAGGTAGGGTGTGAGTTAAACAAGCTAGCTGAGGCAGGGAAAGCAGCTGCAGAGAGGGGCCATCTTTCTGCAGGTGGAGCCTACCCTGTGTACCCGAACTCATTTCTTGCTGGAGGAGGGAGGGCCTCTGTCTGCCCATCCATCCTGTTGTCTGTCCTGAATCCTGTGACTGGGGGTGTGTGCGGGCAGTGGGGGACTCAGCTTGTCAGAAAGAGGAGCTGTTTGGAGGAGAGCAGCGTGGGCTGCTGTAGCCAAGGGAAAGGAGGGTTTGTCCAGGATGTCACACACCTACTGCCAGACCCATGGGTCCCAGTACCTGGAACCTCTCAGAGGCAACCCCATGTGTTACGCCCAGCCTGAACTTGTTGGAGTGTGTGTTGAATTTATCATTAGCAAAGTAGACAACTGGATACTGGATACAGACCATGACCAGCTGTGTGAATGACAGTGCCCTGTGAGGTAGGGCCCATTCCTGTTCCTTGAGTCATCATGGAACTAGGCATTTCCTCCCCAGCAGAGACTAGCACAGGGCCAAGGAAGGCTAGCAGAGGGTTGCCAAAGGGAGAAGACAGGCACCAGAGAGCATAAGGTTCCTGGGGGATGGAGGATTTGGGGGACAGTGTCACTCAGATGATGCACTGCAGAGGGTTAACTGTGGGGACTGTTAAGCACCTACTGTGCGCAGATTCTGAGACTATTCCCTAGGGGTACTCAGGATTTATGCCTCAAGGAATTGGTAGAGACATGTGGCTCCAGTGGAATCCTTCCTGTGGGCTTTGCAGCCAGGTACTAAGTAGGGCCCCCATTGCTTCCTGGTGCTGCTACTCCTTCCTGGTGCCACTGGCTTCTTGGGACACCTGCTGGCAAATCCCACCTGCCAGGGCAGGTGTGGGTGGCTTTCAAGTTATTCTGGTTTGGGCAAAAATATTTCCTGACATCCCAACAGGCGCCTATAAGGCAATACCTCTTTCATGGTTGTGTGTGTGTGTGTGTGTGTGTGTGTGTGTGTGTGTGTGTGTGTGTGTGTGTGTGGGCGTGGGTGGCCGGGATCAAATTCCTGACTTTAGGCTGAAGCTGCAAGTGTTTTTATCTGAGCTGTCTCACTGGCTCTCCCTCCCTCTTTAAGATCTGGCACCAAGGAGACAGCTCCTCCAGGAACTAACTGACTGTGTGGCCCTGGAATTACCAAAGTCAATAATTGCAAACAGGCCATTGGGGTTTGTTCTCAGCAGCTGACAAGCAGGTGCTGCACCTGCTGCAGGAGTGCTGAAGGAGTCAGAAACTAGACTCCATTCTAGACTGCTTGGTTCTGTCTGTCTGTCTAGTCATTTATTTATTTATTTTGAGACAGCCGGGCTAAGTAGTCCAGGCTGTCCTAGAACTCAATGTGTGTAGCCCAAGCTAGCCTTGCACTCCATACCCTTCTGCCGTAGCTCTCTGAGTACTCGGACTACAAGTATAGGTGGGCTCTCACACATTACTCCGACCTGCTTTTTAAATGACTTACAGTCGTGCCCCCATCTCTGGGGAATGACATAAATGACGTAGTAGTTGCACACAGCCCACACATCCTCCATATGATTTAAAGCGTCTCTAGATGACTTATAATAATACCTAACACAATGTAACTGCTTCGTGAGTCGCTGGTGTGCTGTGCTGTTTAGGGAATAATGACAAAGAAGTTGGCTTGTGTGTAGTGCAGATGCAACCATCTAGGCCTAAGGACACAGCACATAGCAGAGTGGCGTCTCTCATCCTCATTGTCTCTTCCTCCTCCTCCCCTTCCTCCTCGGGGCTTCATGTACATCATGCTAGCAACATATTTAGTCAGTTATGTAGCTGAGGACAGCCTTGAACTTTCTGTTGTTTGGTTTGGTTGTAGGGGTTTTGTTTGTTTTGAGACAGGGTCTTACTGGGTAGCCCTGGCTAGCCTGGAACTCAATATGTAGACCAAACTTGCCTCAAACTCACAGAGATCCTCCTGCCTCTACCTCCAGAGTGCTGGAATCACATAGGTATACCATCACACTTGCTTTTTGCTATTTTGAGACAGGGTCCCGGTAGCCCAGGCTGGCCACATCATGGCAATCCTGCACCAGCCCCGAGTTCGAGAGTACAGGTGTGAGTCCACACACAGCTTCCTCCATGGCTTTTTTAAAATTTATTTTCAAGACAGGGTTTCTCTATAGCTTTGTAGGCTGTCCTGGAACTCTCTCTGTAGATCAGGCTGGCCTCAAACTCACAGAGGTCCACCTGCCTCTGCATCCCTAGTGCTGGGATTAAAGGCGTGCGTCACCAACGCCCAGCCCTCCATAGTTTTTAAGAACAATTTTTTAAAACTAAAGCAAACTTAAAAGGATATTTTTTCTTTATAATTCTTTACAATTTCATCTACACATACATCTTGTTAAAATTTTATTTATTTTTATTTTATGTCTATCAGTGTTTTGCCATGGGTGTCAGATTCCCTGGAACTGGAATTACAGACAGTTGTGAGCCAGCATGTGGATGCTGGGAATTGAACCTAGGTCCTCTGGAAGAGCAGTCAGTGCTCTTAACCACTGAGTCATCTCTCCAGCCCCTGCACTCACATCTTGATCATGCTCATCCCTAACTACTCTCAGATATCCCCTAACACGTTCCCCCCACACTTTCATGTCCTTTTGTTGGATTTTGTTTTGTTTATGTTTCATAGCACACTCAGTTGAATTGGTGCTGCCTGCTGGAATGCTGACTTATCCTGTCAGCGTGACCTTGTGCAGGAGAGCATGCTACAGTGACTTTATGAACACGGTGGCATGTGCAGAGGACGGCTTTCACAGCACAGCACTCCTCCCAGCTCTTATATTTCTACAGTGTTCCCTAAGCCTTGGAAGAGGGGAGATAAAGCCAGCTTTTATTATTTCTTTACTGCTTTCCCACGTGCGTGCGTGTGCGTGTGCGTGTGCGTGTGCGTGTATCAGAGGACAACCTGCAGAAATCAGTTTTCTCCTTCTACCAGATGGGTCCTAGGGATTGAACTCGGGTCCTCAGGCTTATTGACAAGCACCTTTGGAGCCATCTCACGTTCTCTGAATATTTTCAACCCATTGTTCCTTGAGTCCTCCCATGAAGATACTATGATCCAAAGAGGCCCCCTATACAAATGACTGTACAGGCTCCTGAAAGCTGCTCACATCCCTGAAATCAGCCGCCTGGGACACCGGGCTCTGAGAAGCAATGCTTGAAAACTGTTCTGAACCTTTCTGTGTCTCTGCTTCCCCACACAGTCAGGATTGAGTGAAATAATGCGTTTAGAGTGCACGGGCTGGCACCGTATTTCTCAGGGCAGCCAGCCAGTCTGCTACCACTAACACTGGCACTTTGCCGTAAGAACAAGAGCAATGTGTGCGCAGTCCACGCCAGGCCAGCACAGCCCCTGGTAGGGAGAATCCAATGGTGTCAGGCCAGAAGGGACCTTGTAAACCGTGGAGCACTGTGCCTGGTGAATGGATATGCTCGTTCCTTACTCCACCTCTCTCTCTCTCTCTCTCTCTCTCTCTCTCTCTCTCTCTCTCTCTCTCTGTGTGTGTGTGTGTGTGTGTGTGTGTGTGTAGACCTCAATTACTCTTCACCATTTTGCTTTTCCACCTTTTCTTTCTTTTTGAGATAAGTTCTCTCATTGAATCCAGAGTTCACCCATTTGTCTAGACTAGGTGGTCAGCAAGCCCCAGGGACCTTCCTGGCTCCACCACCCCAGCACTGCGGTTCCAGATGCCCACCTCTATACCTGGCTGTTTATGTGGGTTCTGGGGGTCCAAGCTCTGGCCCTCATGCTTGCACAGCAAGTACAGACAGAAATACTTCCCCAGTAGACCGGCTGTCTTTCCGAGTAGCGGAAGCTGAGTTGATTTAGCCCTCAGACCCCACAGCAAGGAGAGCCCAGAGGGAGGAAGCTCTCCCACCTCCAGGGAAGCCAAGGCATTCATTTGATGTAAGATCATTGACAGTAAAGTCTTCGGGCATTTAGGCCACACCTATACATCTCAAAGTCTGCACCTGACCACACTACAGGAACAGCCACCACCCTGCTCCCCATCACAAACTCCCATGTGCCATCCTTCGTGATCCAGATAGAAGAGAGCAGTTCCCTCTCTGGGCATCTACACACACACACACACACACACACACACACACACACACACACACTCTCTCTCTCTCTCTCTCTCTCTCTCTCTCTCTCTCTCTCTCTCTCTCTCTCCTCCAGGGACCTACGCTTAAGACCATCTCCTGGGATTTGCCCACTTCTAACTTTCCATCTCTTACAAGTTCCCTGCTTATGTTTTTGCAGCCTGTAGCAGCCAGGCTCTCTCAGACCCTTCCTGTTACCAGAATACCTGCTGACCCAGCAGCCCAGTGTGTATGCCCTAATGACGTGACCCCAGCCTCCTGCTCCTTCATTGAGCAGCTTTGCTCACACATGTGTGTCCATCCGAAGACTGTGGGGTCAAGGGCAGAACACATGTTCTGTGGCCCTCCACTTCTCCAACTCAGGGCTTCCCCTCATCTCCCTGTATGGAAGTAAGGGCACCAGGTGAAGGAAGAATGCCTGTGCACTGGGCTCCCTGTGTGGCCAGTGTGTGTGTCTGTCTTCTGCCTGTGTATACTCCACTTGTCCCTCCTCCAAATTACAGACCCAAAGTACGCTTCTCCTGGCATAAATCTAGACCTGACTTGGGTGTGTAGGTGACTGCAAAATAAATGTTGATTCCCGTGCCGAGAGGCAGTGCTGCTGTTGGGCAGTGCAAGGACGGAGGCCCCCAGATGAGTCACTCTGACTGCCGTGTGAAAGGAGAGAGCTCCGAGCCAGGCTTCACTCTCCGCTGTCCTCCAGCCTCAGCACTTCTCTGTCTCCTGCTCTTCTGTACTCTTTCCCTTGCTTTCTCCACCCTGGGCTTCCAGCCTCGGTCAGCCCTTGTCCCTGCTGCATCTGTCTGAGTGGAGGCTTCCTAAACCTCACCAAGCCTCCCCACCCACCTTCCTGCAGTGTGCCCCCCATCAGTCGCCCTCATCCAGTGGGCATCTGTTCCACCCCCTGACTGTGCCGTAAGTCAGGTGATGAGGCCCACACGAGCCCGTTTGGCAGGAAGGGGCAGACGCATGTCACTTCGGTTATAGTGCTGCTTTACATGGGAGAACATTCCCAGTTCCTCAAATGGGGGTGGGAAGACAACTCGACTTTGTCTTGTTGTGGTACCCCATATTCATTTCCTGTGTGATATTTTGCACTTCTGCTTTGTGACTCTTAATCTTGTCTCTAATAAGCCCAGGTCCCTGATATTGTAGATCTTTGTATCCTGCCGGCATGCAGCCAGCACCCACCTGCCCCTTAATGACATTGGCTCTCATCCCTGAGTCCTCCCGCACACAAGCCTTAACTGCAGGTTACAGAGTTTCCCTCACTGTTTTCATTTAAAAGCATAGGCTTGGGGTTAGACACAACCACCACCACACCTATGGGCCTAGCCAGGTCGCTCAGCTCCTCTCTGCTCCATTCCTCCTCTGTGAGATGGGTTTTTCTCAGTTCCCTTCCTTCTCTCTTTTTCTTTCCCTGATTTCATCCGCTCATTTATTTATTTATTTATTTATTTATTTATTTATTTATTTTTGAGATAAGGTCTTGTTATAGAACCATGGCTGGCGTGGAAATTCACTTTGTCACCCAGGCTAGCCTTAAACTTACAGCACAATCCTTTGCCCGAACTTCCCAAATGCTGGGATGACAGGTATGCCCAGTTTATAAAAGGGGTTTTGTTACCAAGTGCCATTCTCTGCACCCACAGTCTCAGAAGGTAAACACCTGGCCTAAGGGCTCTTCCTCCAGGAGCTTGTGTCGCCTGCCAGAGGATCACAGCTCAAGGAATGGTGCTAGTGTCCCTGGCACGTCTGTGGGTCCCACACCCCGTCACTGCATCCTGGAGAGAATCCTGTCAACTGCACTGACAGGACAGGACTCCTCGGTCTGGGCCACCTCCCTGACATGCAATGTTACTTAGCTACTGCCAAGATGTCTCATAGCCCTTGGGCCCCTTCATCCTACTCCATGTCACCAGAGGAATTGGTACCATTTCTACCAACCTATCTCTCCTCTGTTGCTTTGAGATTTCAGGCCACCAGCATAATCGGCTGGCTTTCTTTTCCGTGGTAAATCCATCTCCAGACCTTTGTTTAATCACTTCAGATTAAACATAACAGTGTAGTGGCCTTGAGGAGGCTGAGCTTGGGACTGCTGTGTCCATATGACTCAGACAAACAGTAGTCTCTCCCCTCAGTTTATCTATCTGTAAAATAAAAATACAAGCTGGCTGTGCCTTTAGTCCTCAGGAGGCAGAGGCAGAGGCAGAGACAGGCGGATCTCTATGAGTTCGAGGCCAGCCTGATCTACAGAGCAAGTTCCAGGACAAGCTTCAAAGTTACACATAGAAACTCTGTCTTGAAAAAAAAAAAAAAAACCACATAAAAGTACAAATATCCATCTCCCTGCCTAGCCCCAACTAGGAGCTCAGTCTGTGGGAGCTAGAAAGACACTAGGAAGAAAACCCTCAATCCCGCCTTCCCCAGGAGAGGAGCCCAAGGCATCCTGCGTGCCTGGCAAGTGCTCTACTACTAGGCCACACCCCCATCCCTGGAAAAGTTGATCTTGAAGAATTGATGATTTCTGCCACCTGTTTGTAGGGAAGAGAGCTGGGTCCACTGAGGATGCAGTTCTTTTTTGTTTGCCTGAGGGTATCAGGCTACTCTAGGGTGCTTCTCCCAGCAAGCCCCACCCCCAACTGTGTGTCAAAGAGGGAACACTCTCCAGCAGGCAGAGCGTCCCTTGGGGAAGTTTCTTTTCTCCTTGCAGTCCTGGGGCTTTGACCCTTTAGCTTATGGGAAGGAAGGGAGGCTGGGACTGAATTGGAAGAGCCAGACCCAATCGACTAGGGCTTCTTTTTCCCTTTCCTTCTTTCTCTTTATTTTTAAGCAAGAGATAAATAAATGTCACTCTGAGGTGACAAGAGAACATTGGAGGAGATAAAAGGAGAGTAAAAGGGAGCAAAAGGCCAGCAGCAAAGGACATGGGGAGATCTGGACTCTACACTGCAATGATGGGAGAGATGAAAGGAGAGAAAGAGATGAGATGGGAAGGCAAGACCGAGTGGCAGAGCGGAGGATGGGGTTGCCATGGAAACAGAAGAGGGGAGGAATGGAGGGAGAGGAAGACAGGATGGAGAAGGCAGAGGACTCTGTAGAGGAGGGGCCAGACAGGAGGCTAGATGAAGAGGAAGGGAAGCCCTGCGAGGGTCCTTGGTCCAGATAGGCAGGCAAAGGAGGAATAATGTGGCTCTGAAAGCCACTCCTGTCCAGAGCCCAGAAGAGACCCTGGGGAGCCTGCTTCACCCAACCTGCAGGGACTGCCTTAATTTCTGGATCTGTAAGGTAGAAAAGTCCCCTACTCCTAGAGGGCTGCTCAAGTGTACTCATCGAAGGGCCTGACAAAGTTCAAACCCAGTGGTTGCTTATGCTGGCCCTCATTCGTGATTCTTATCTTTACCCCTTGAACTTGTGAACCAAAGTTTTGTTTGTTTTTCCCTGTTACGTTTAGCTGGAGATTTGGGGGTCTGGCACAGATAGCATCCTTGTTGTTGAGAAAACCTGTGCTTTGTACTTCCGAATTAGAGGGAAGACATGGAGCATTCCAGAAACAGGTCTGCTGTCCCTCCCCCTGGGGAGAAGAACTGGTCCAGCCACCCAGGGAAAGGGAGGCCAGGCTGGGGCTTTCCATATGGCAGCTTTCCAAGCTGTGCCCCTCAGCAGCCTCTTTCTCCTTGAGTCTGTGTGCTCACACGGCTCTGCTGGGGTGAGCAAGTGGGCAAGGTGCCTGTCCTTGGGCAGTGTCACCTAACCAGGATGGCAGATACTAAGCCAGTAATTGTCCTAATAATAAGTAGATCATTTACAAGCCCTTAAAAATTATGGTAACATCTAAGAAGGAAAAGGAGTTTTTGTTGCTG
The DNA here is from genome assembly GCF_003668045.3 of Cricetulus griseus. NCBI lineage: Eukaryota > Metazoa > Chordata > Mammalia > Rodentia > Cricetidae > Cricetulus > Cricetulus griseus. The sequence continues at coordinate 117,524,479 of NC_048596.1, read as the reverse complement.
TTTTGTTATGTCTTTAGTTGTTCTTGAGACATGATTTTGGTGTGTAGCCCTGTGAACCTGAAATTCATACAGAACCCAGGGGCTGCCCTGAACTCCCAGGTGCCAGCATTGCAGGTGTGCACCACCACACGTGGCAAGGAAAAGTAAAGTAGTTAGAAACGGAATTTAGAGGGTGGGGCCTCGGCAGGTGGGGTGGCACGGGGAAGATTTCCTGCAGATGTGACACTTGCTAGAAGTGGAAGGCTGAGGAATGAGAAAGAGCATTCCTGGCATGTGGAACTAACTATACATGCAAAGTCACTCGCAGGCAAGGTCTGTGATGGGAAATGAAAGCACTGTGCAGTGAAGTGGTCACACGGGCTCAGATAAGCCAGCCTCATGGATCCTTTGATTGCAAGCGCAATGGAAGTGAATGTGGGATCTAGATCAGGCTTGGCGTCTGCTTGCTTGCCTGACCCATGTCTTGATTGCCCCCCTCCCCCAGTTTTAACATTTGAGGGCAAGGGACAGCCATCGTGGCAGAAAACCCTTTCTACCCATATTCTGCCCTTACAGCCCTCTGTGTTAGAAGGCAGTGTCCTGCCCAGAACTCTGGGGCAGAGGTGTTATGTTTAATGTTGGATGAAAACATACTAGGGGTCAGATTCCCAGGTCAGTCCTGTAGTATGGCACAGTAGCCTCAGGGCTTTGCTTTCCACCCCTGTGAGATGACAGCATTGGCTGGAGGGACCCCAAAGTTCCAGCCCTGCAGTGAAGGTCCTAAAACTGGGCAATGTGGTTAAAGGAAAGGGTCTTCACGGAAGGCTGTGGTGATCTGTGTGCCCATCCTTTGCAGTAGAGAAAAAAAGATACATCAAAAGAAGAAGGTGCCAGAGGGCCTGGTGCTGTGGTGTCCACCTGTAATCCTAACGCTTGGGAGGCTTCGTGAGGAATGTCCCAGCTGGAAGCTAGGCTGGGCTCATTGTAAGATTCTGGGAGTTGGGTTTCAGGGAGGTCTGAGCCAGGTATGGTTTGTACTTGGGAAGCTGAGTAGGATGACCTCTTAAGCCCACAAATTTGAGACCATCTGGGTGACAGATTGTCCATACAGAGCAGGGGCTGACACTTATTAGACCTTTGTGTGGTCTGTGGATCATGGCCCAGCTCCTGTGTAGCTCATGGAGTTGGACTCAGAAAAGGGGAAGCCAAAGAAGAGAGAATCCAGTTAGCTACACTTCCCCTGGGCCAGCCCCTCAATGCTGTGGGTGGCCCGTGGCTGACAGAATCGAGACTGGCAAGGAACCGAAGGTTTGCACAAGCGTCCGGCTTTGGGCTTTTGCTTCCTCTTCTTCTCTGATGATATGAGCACTTTACCTTTGAGTCTATACCATGCCAACAGCAGAGGGAAGCCAAGAGGGAGGTTTTGCTAACAAGTGAATTCCCATGAGTGTTTCTTCAGCTCCTCCCTTCTAGGCTACCTGTGTTGCCCGACCCTGGGGCCTACCTTTCCAGCCCCCAGGGCCTGGGCCCCATCTCCTCCCAGTAGCACAGTGTAGATAGCAGGGCTAGAAAGGGAAGCTGGGACCAGATTTGGAAGTGAATGTAGGATCTAGATCAGACTGGGATTAAAGTTGTTTGCCAGCCACCACCCCTCATCTCCCCCTGCTGGCCTTCAAATTTTGATCTCCCTCTCTCTGTGTCTCTCTCTCTGTGTCTCTCTCTCTGTGTCTCTGTCTCTGTCTCTCTCTCTCTCTCTCTCTCTCTCTCTCTCTCTCTCTCTCTCTCTCTCTTCCTCCCTCTCTGTTTCCCTCCCTCTCCCTCTCATTTTTCAATTCAAGACAGGGTTTTTCTGTAGCTTTTGGAGCCTGTCCTGGAACTCACTCTGTAGACTAGACTGGCCTCACACTCTGAGAGATCCGCCTGCCTCTGCCTCCTAGTGCTGGGATTGAAGGTTTATGCCACCCTCACCCAGCCAAGCCTCCTTATCCTTAAGTAGGGGTATGAGAGGGTCTCCATGAAGGCTAGGAGCGGCTAGGGACCTGTGTGGCAGGTAGTTAGGACGTGGGCTTTAGAGTATGGTAACCCTGAGATTCCAAGTAGGCCCTTGTGTCTGTTTTATAGATGGGGACACTGAGACTCCAGGGTGTCAGGTGACATGCCCATGGTCCCTGGGCTTTTATCAGTCCTCCCTGGAGCCATAGAACAGAGACAAAGCACTTTTGGAGTAACAGTGAGAAGCTGGCGGCCCTTTGTGGGGTGGGGAAGCCTGTTGCCCAGTCTCAAAGAGAGACTTTACTCCCTCCCCAGGATCAGGCCTGACCCTCTGGCCCAGAGGTGATGCTGAGCCCTGGGAAATAGGGCAGCCCTGGGCTTCTGTGTCACTCTGCATCCCCACCCCCTCCCTGCCTTTGTTTCTTGTCTTCCACAGCCGCTTTCTCTTTCTCTCCCTCCCCCTCCATCTCACTCCTCCTCTACCCCCTTCACTGTCTCCTCCCCGCCTTCTTTCCCTCTCCCTCCCCTTTTCTTTCCCCCCCTTAGCCCACTCCTGCGTTACTACACTCTGGCAGCCACACTTTATCCATGCCTTTAACATTTACTTTCTCCACACCCCGGGGACAGGGGAGACCGGCTGGGAAGTGGGAGCAGTTTAGCAGGGGTCCATTCACTAATGGATGCTTCAGCATAGCCCCCCTCACACGCACACCCCACACCCGACCCCCCCACACACACATTGTCAGGAGCTTTGGTTGAGTCCCCAGCGCAAGTGATAAAGAAAGGCTTTGCCTTGAGAAGGGAGGAGCCATAGGGGGCCCTGGGGGCCTGCAGCATCCCTGTGCCACAAGTGATGTGGTCCCCTGTGGGTTCTTCTGCCTTGAGCAGTCTGGGCCAGGGCATCAAACAGAAGGACGGTAGCCTATGAGAAGGAGCCAGGACACTTGGGGACCACAAACCAAAAGACTGGTCCAAGAGGATGAGAGGGATGCTGGACTGGAGGCTACCTCCCCTCCACTTATCAGACCCACAAGCAGAGCAACAAGTCACTTAGAATCTGTCTTTCTGTCCACCTGTATCTCAGTAGAGCCCCTTCTACACACACATAGCATACCTTTGGGCAGACACAATACACACTCACGCATGCATGTGGCTATCCCAAGAGACCAGACCATGTGAACATAGAGCCCTTCCCTTGCCACCAGGTTTCAGGCTTCTGCTGGCCCCAGGTAGGCCTGCAGAGCTCCTGCACTCTGGCCTCTAGATTTGGCAACTTGGAATTGGAGTCCCCCTTGGTGCTAGCGATGCCTGGTGCCACCCAGCTCTGCTCTGGTAATGAAGAACTCCGGTCACTGTGGCTTAGGCACCTTTCCCCAGCCTGTGGAGTAAGTTTAAATAGAGTCTGGAGCTCTCAGTGATGATAAGCTGTAGAGCTTCTACCAGGTCTGTCTGTAGCTCATGATTGACAGTTCTTAAGCCCACACCCTTGGCCCTCAGAGCTTGTTGACTCTGGGCAAGCCCCTTTTGACAGCCAGACAGGCTCCAGTCAAAACCACCTGTTCCTGGGCTGGAGAGATGGCTCAGAGGTTAAGAGCGTCGAGCTCTTCCAGAGGTCCTGAGTTCAATTCCCAGCAACCACATGGTGGCTCACAACCATCCGTTATGAGATCTGGTGCCCTCTTCTGGTGTGCAGATATACATGGAAGCAGAATGTTGAATACATAATAAATAAAATCTTAAAAAAAAACAAAACACCTGTTCCTGGAGGATAATAAACCTAGGTGGCCAGGTATCGGCTTGGTTTGCATCTTGGATGTGTAATGGATGTCTCCTCATTAGAGGGGACCCCGGTTTTGATGGTTAATTGCATGATTTCTCTCACAATAGGGAACCAGACCCACCCTCCAGGATTGGCCTGTGGTCAGTGGTCACTCTTGTCCATGTGTGAAGTAGGGTTTGTGCACCATTTTCTTGAGTTTGCAGGGGTGTATGTGACATCTGGGCTTCTAAGGAAAGCTACACCATCTCATCTTATATCTGTTTCAAGCCAGAAACTCTCCGTGAGATGAAGGAACCGAGGTTTGGGACAAATCAGGACATGGCAAACCTAGGACTGACCTCAGTACTCAACCCAAGTTCTTTTTTGTTGTTTTTACTCTTGTTTGCTCAAAACTCAGTGTATAGCTGAGGATGACTTTGAACTCCCAGACCTAGCCTACCTTCCAGGTGCTGGGATTACAGGTGTGTGCTATCACACCCAGCTTCCAGTGCCAGGCTTTGCCATGGTTGACTAGTCCCTCCTCCCCATGGGTTCTGCCTTTGGGGAAGCCTAGAAAATTTGCTGAGTGTATTGTTTGCTCAAAGCCATCACATACACTTGGGCTGCTACCTGGTGCTGTGTCTGGGGTGGGCTGTTATAGCAGGCAGTGACATTTCCTAGTGTATTCAGGAAAGTCAGCAGTGGTTAGTGGGTACTGGACATGGCTGTGATGGACCCAGCAGGACTCCTCTGAGGGCTCCATGGGGACAGCGCCTCTGTCTTGTTCACCTTTTCTCTGTGTGCACTAGGCCTGCCACCCAGCTGGTATTTAGCAATGCTCTTTTTCACAAGTTCACAGTTCCTGATAGTTATACTTGCAATCACCAAAGCTTTGCTGAATTCAGGGCCCAAGGATGGGAAGTTTTTCCAGCACTGTGACTGTCTTCCTTCTGGGGATCTAGGATGTTAAAGCTATGTTCTTCTAGGGCTTTTTAATTAACTAAGACCCTTGTCCTACATTATGCTCTTGGTGATCTTGTACCTATCTCTTGTGTGTTTCCATTCCCAGTTTTTAGATGGAGAAACTGGGGCACAGAAATAACCTTTTGTAATCAATGAGAAGTGATTGAAGAGGGCAATCCGTAGTCAGGTACAGCTGGGCGTGGAGTACAGTGTGTCCAGAAGTAAGCTTAGCCCCCTGGACAGTTCCAGATGGACCCTGACGTCCCAGCAGGATTCCCACTGACCCCTTGTACCAAAGCGGCTCTGAGCTTAATAGTCTAATCTTTCGTGTCTGTTGCAAGGAGGCCGGATTCCTGTCTGGGGTATTTTTAGCCAGCCTCAGGAAGAGGAAGCTCCACTGAGTGCTTGGGGGAGGGCAGACCAGGCCTGGACTGATTTCCTGAGGAAGGGCTGTCCACCAGCCCTAGCCCTGGGGGCAGAGCAGGCAGGAGCCATCCCACTAATGTCACTCTTCTTCTGGAGTATGTCAGGAACTGAGCCAGGGCAAGGCACGGGGACATGAGTATGTGAAGGAGGCACCCACAGCACAGACCTGGGGAAGCTGGGATGGGCATGAGAGCCAGGAGACTGGTGGCAAAGCACCCAAGCCGTGCTGGGAAGGGGCACCCAAGTAGGGATCACTTAGGTGGGGTTCGTGGTACTCAGAGCCAGGGGAAAGGAAGGTGCCTTTGCTGGTTTTATAACTGGACAGGGAGGTACAGTGGTATCATTTACAAGGACCTGTTGGATTAGAGAATTATGACCATGAACCTGGGGTCCAGTTTTAACAGTCAAGTCTCACAAGCGTTAGCAGTCAAATCTGTGGTACAACTCCAATGCCAGCTAAAGCTATCTTTTTATCAGTATATTTGGATATCTGTGCATATGGCATTTAGTTAATTAGGAAAAACAATGGCTCCTATGATAGACTGTTTAGCATTAGGACTGACCGGCTGTAGCCCATGTTTGAAAGCCTCAGAACCTAATCTATTTTTGTATGCTGTATTGTTTTTATTCTGTACATGTATACATATTTAAAATCCTCATTCATGTAGCCATGCCATCACTAATGGCAACGATTGTTTAACACCTCAGTACATCTCAGGGCCTGTGCAGAATTAATTACCCCAGCAGCACAGCCATGGGACTCTTGACGTGCTTTAGAATGCGGCACGTTATATTTTGAGTAGGTGGGTTTTTTTTTTTAATCAGTTCTTAAAATAATAGAGTAATTAATTTTGAAAACAGAAGGGCTGGGCTATGGCTCAGTAGAAGAGAGCTCGCCTAGCATGCTCAAAACCCCAGGTCCAATCCCCAGCTCTGCAAAAAGGAAATTAAAAAGCTATTCAACTTCATTCATAAATCACCATGTGCTTGGAGGCACATGTCTGTAATTCCAGCACTCAGGAGGCTAAGGCTCTAAGCAAATCCCAGGCTAGCCTCAGCTACATGCTGAGATCCTGTCTCAAAACAGGATCTGTTTGTGTATTTGTGAGGGCCCCATGAAGAACCTCTAAGACACATGGATTGGGGAGACGGCTCTGTGGGTGAGATGCTCGACACACAAACATGAAGACTGAGTTTGTCCCCAGCACCCAACTAAAGATCCAAGTGTGGCAGTGCACACCTGTAACCCCAGAGTCAGGAGAATCCCTTGGGTTTGCTGGCCGGCTATGCCAGTTAGCTCGTGACATCATTGGCCTTGATGCAGGTGCACAGACATACACCTGCACATACATACACATGCCACCGAAGAAGGAAAGGTCGGGGGGAGGGGAGCGAATCCCTGAACAGCTGGGTGTGGAGGCACACATTGGTAATCCTAGCACTTGGGAGGCCGGGGCAAGCTGATAATGAGTTCTAGGCCCGCTACAATGGCATAGTGAGACCCTGCCTCAAACAAAGAGAAAGAATCACAGATGGGAAGACTTAGGGGGTGGGGCTTACCCAGGACCTCTCCGGAGATGGAGGGGATAGCTAGACACAAAGAGGTTGTCATTGCTCCTCATAATGACAAGCATATCCTGTTCTTAAAGCACATGACATCAGAGCCACACACACTCCAAATTATCTGGGCCCTTGTCCTTGCTGAGTCTATCGCCCACTCGGCGTTGAACTAACAGTATTAACATGCCCCTTTCCTCCCACAGAAATGCCCTCCTAGCCAGCCGCCACGGGATGGAGGGCTTCATGGACTCAGGGACACAGACGGACGCTGTGGTGGTGCTGTCATTGGCTCAGGCTGCTGTGCTGGGCCTGGTCTCAGAAAATGAGCTCTTTGGAGCCACCATAAGTGCTGAGGCCTTCTACCCAGACCTAGGATCAGAACTGTCTGGGACAGCCATCGGGGAGCCAGGACCACCAGGACCCGACATCTATCAGCTGGCCTGTAATGGGCGGGCCCTGGAAGAGCCCCCGGAAGAGGAGGTGCTGGAGGTAGAGACAGCCTTTGAGAAGCACACCCGGAGGAAGACACGGCCCCCTGTGCGGCTGGTGCCCAAGGTCAAGTTTGAGAAGGCGGAAGAGGAAGAGGAACAGGAAGTGTATGAGGTATCTGTGCCTGGTGATGACAAGGACCCAGGCCCCGCAGAGGCCCCTGGCGAGGTGGCCAGCGGTGGCTGTGAGGCCCTGGTGCAGAGCAGTGCCGTCAAGATGATCGACCTCAGCGCCTTCAGCCGCAAGCCGCGGACACTCCGGCACTTGCCTCGAACTCCAAGGCCAGAGCTGGACATGGCCCCGTTCGATCCTCCTCCTTTCCCCGACCCAACCCGGGATGGCTTCCCTGAGCCCAGCATGGCACTACCTGGACCAGAGACTATGCCCACCGAATGTGGTTTTGAGCCGCCTCACCTGGCCCCCCTGAGCAATCCTGAGCCTCCCACCATGACATCGCCAGAACTCGTCAAACCAGAACAGGGCTTTGTGTGGCAGGAGTCCAGCGAGTTCGAGGCTGATGCAGCAGGCTCCACAGTGGAGCGGCACAAGAAGGCACAGCTGGACCGGCTGGACATCAATGTGCAGATCGATGATTCCTACCTAGTGGAGGCAGGTGACCGCCAGAAACGCTGGCAGTGCCGCATGTGCGAGAAGTCCTACACATCCAAGTACAATCTGGTGACGCACATCCTGGGCCACAATGGCATCAAGCCACATTCATGCCCACACTGCAGCAAGCTCTTCAAGCAGCCCAGCCACCTGCAGACGCACCTGCTGACACACCAGGGCACACGGCCCCACAAGTGCCAGGTGTGCCACAAGGCCTTCACCCAGACCAGTCACCTCAAACGCCACATGCTGCTGCACTCTGAGGTCAAGCCCTACAGCTGTCACTTCTGTGGCCGTGGCTTTGCCTACCCCAGCGAGCTTAAGGCCCACGAGGTAAAGCACGAGAGTGGCCGCTGCCATGTCTGTGTCGAGTGCGGCCTAGACTTCTCCACTCTGACCCAACTCAAGCGCCACCTGGCCTCCCACCAGGGCCCCACCCTCTACCAGTGCCTCGAGTGTGACAAGTCCTTCCACTACCGAAGCCAGCTACAAAACCATATGCTCAAGCACCAGAATGTGCGGCCCTTTGTGTGCACAGAATGCGGCATGGAGTTCAGCCAGATCCATCACCTCAAGCAGCACTCCCTCACCCACAAGGTAAGGCTACCAGTCATGGCTGTCCCACCTGTCACCCTCTCTCCAGCACCCCAAGGTCCTGGATGAGATTATTCGGGTAATACACAGGTAAACTTTTTTTTTTTTTTTTTTTAGGTGTACTTATTTATTTTATGTGTTGAGTTTTTTACCTACATGTATGTCTGTGCACCATGGTGTGTGCCAGATACCCATGGAGGCCAGAAGAGGGCATCAGATCTCAGTTCTAGGAGATCTCCTAGAACTGGAGTTACAGATGGTTATGAGCTGCTATGTGGGTGGTGCTGGGAATCAAACCTGGGTCCTCTGGAAGAGCTGCCAGTGCTCTTAACCACTGAGCCATCCATCTCTCCAGCCCAAGACTTTACTTATTTTCATACTTAGGAATTTTAGTATTAGAAATATAACTGAACTTAGCTTTTTTCAATAGTAAAACTTAGCTTTGAAATGTTCTTGAGGCCTGGGATGATAGCTCAGTGGGTAAAGTGCTTGCTGTGTAAACATGAGGATCTGGGCTCAGGTTCCCTGCAAACCTGCAAAAGTGGGGTATGGCGATGTGCACAACCCACCACTGGAGAGAGGAGACAGGTGGGTCCCACCGGCTCACTGGCTACTAGCCAGATGGCATGGCCAAAACAGTTCAGTGAGGGTCAACGAATCAGGTGGAGGTGCTGGAGAGATGGCTCAGCAGTTGAGAGCACTGGCTGCTCTTCCAGAAGACCCGGATTTAAATTCCCCACACCCACATGGCAGCTCACAACTGTCTGTAACTCCAGTTCCAGGGGATCTGACACCCTCACACAAACATACATGTAAGCAAAGCACCAATGCAATAAAAATTAACAATTTTTTAAATTAAAAAAAAAAAGAATCAGGTGAAGAAGCAATTGAGGAAGACATCTGTGTTTGCAGCTGGGCAATTGCATGTACACACATACACCACACACAGAGAAGAAGAATTTAGACAATTTTTTTTGAGGAGGGGGAGGGTTTCGAGACAGGATTTCTCTGTAGCTTTGGAGGCAGTCCTGGAACCAGGGTGGTCTGAACTCACAGAGATCCTCCTGACTCTGCCTCCCCAGTGCTGGGATTAAAGGCGTGCACCACCACCACCCAGCCAGAAGATTTTTGAGTGAAATGTTTGTGGAACTCCTGCAGGACTCAAGGGTGTCTCTCTGTTTCCTAGGTATGAGGACTGAGTACAGGCAGATAGCTTGGAGTTCATATCATCACAAAAATATAACAAAACCTTTGATTTCCCTTTGGAAAAGGCAAAATGTATATGATTATAAAAGAGGGATAGATGGGGCTGGAGAAAGCCGGCAAGATGACTCAGCAGGTAAAGGCACTTGCTGCCAAGCCTGAGAAACTGAGTTTGATCCTCAGGACCCGCATGCTGGAAGGAGAGAGCCAGTTCCTCTTAGTTGTTGTTTGAGATACACACACACACACACACACACACACACACACACACACACACACACTAAGTAAATGTAAAAGACGGTGTCATGAATGCATAAGGGCCTGAGGTCAGCTCCCAGCACCTGTGTAAAAGTGAGGCATGATGGCATGCACTTGGAACCCCAGTGCTGGGGAAGTAGGTAGGTCCTTGAAGCTTTCTGGCAAGTCAGCCTACCTAATCAGTGAACTCTAAGCCCCCATGAGAGACTTGTGCCTGACTTGGCCTCCACACATACATGTGCACGTATGTACACTTGTACCACATGCACCCAGAGGCAGAGGGTTGGAGAGATGTCCGCAGTTAAGAGCACTGGCTGCTCTCGCAGAGGACCCAGGTGTAGTTCTCAGTGTCCATATCCAGCAGCTCACAACTTCCTAGAACTCCAGTTCCTGGGGGACCCTGTACCCTCTTGTGCCCTCTGCTTGCACCAGCCCATGGTGCACAGGCACACACTCAGCCACAACACATAAAATAAATATGTATGTAAGTCTTCAAAGTACAAGTGGCCGACAACATAGCTCACCTGAGCAAAGTAACTTGTGAATATGGACATTGAGCTGCCGTGTTCATACCCACCAGGTGGGTAGACTCAACCTTCACCTCTTCGCTCTCTTCCCCTTGCCTTTCAGCCATCGTCACCTCCCCCAAAAGGCTCTTACACCCAGGAAGGTAAGAATGGAGCCTCTTAGGCCTAACCACCCCATTCTGGCATGTGGCTGACCCATGGTTTCCTTCACACTCCAGCCAACATAACTTTTCAAAGCTGTGAGTAGCTCTCCCTATGTGTGGAAACTCATGGTGACAAATCCATATTGCTCACAGCGGACACTACAGTGAGCCTGCCAGACCAGGAGCCCGAACTTCTCCGGTCCCTAGAACTTTTCTGCTAGGGTAGGGACCATTGGCAGGTTCCAGTGGTAGCAGAGGCTGCTGAATGTATAATGTTAAGGTTCCTGACACTGAATCTGGGCTCATCAGCAAAGCTATATAATTGATTATTAATGTCTGCAAGGGTGGGAGTGAATGATGTACGCCATCTTTCTCCTTTATTCAGAGACTTCAAAATCCCTACATACTGAAGTACTGAGAGATAAAGGGTATGTGAAGAAAGCTGAAAGCACCCGTGTCAGTGTCTTTACACACACACACACACACACACACACACACACACACACACACACGCTGCTCACAAGTCTTGAATGGGGCCCTCTGGTGGTCATGTGACCTGCCATGTCACAAGGATAACCAGGGTGTACAACATGAAAGCGAGCATCTGGCTGCTAAGAGAAAAGACAGGTGTCTGTTAAAGTGTCGTAAATACCCTGGGTTCAACCACCAGCACAGATGCACAAAACACATCATAGAAAAGTTTTATGTTAGATAGTTGGGACAGCACCTGTGGCCATAGACATGCATTTGTCCCCAGGAAGTTCTCTTCAGCAGGAGAACTGCTTCCAACTGTGACTCTCCCTTCTCTGCCAGCGTCCCCTGTGCACACAGCACCCTATTCCTGTACTGAGTGTCACCTCTGGGTCATCAAGAGGCATGTGACAGACCAGACACTTGCTCTGAAGCCAGTGTCTCCTGGGGCTGAGTGTCCATGGGGCTCTCATCTCCAGGGAGAGCTGGGAAACACACCTTCAAGGGGGCTGTGGAAGAGCAGATCACAACTCTGCAGAGCTGAATGTTAGCCATTTTTCCTCGGGGTGTACAAGGCTCTTTGTCCTTTCTCTGAGTGTTGTGATTGAACTCAGGACATAACCTTTGGTAGATGTGTGCTCTACTACTGAGATATACCCGAACCCCAGAGTCTCACTATGTATCTATCCCTGGCTAGTCTTAAACTTACAGAGATCTGTCTGCTTCTATGCCCCCACACTCAGCTTTTATATATTTACTTTTACATGTAGAAGTGTTTTGCATGTGTGTATGTATATCGCTTTACATGGAAGCCAGAAAGGGTGACAGAGATCCTGGAACTGGAGTGACAGAAGGTTGTGAACCACAGTGTGGGTGCTAGGAACAGAACCCAGGTCCTCTGGAAGAGCAGTAAGTGCTCTTAACCACTGAGCCAACTCTCCAGCCCAGCCCAGCCCCACCCCACCCCCCTGGCTTTTATTGATAAGTTGTCTGTGTTGGCCTTGAATTTTCTCTGTATCCTGGACTACCTTTGAACTTTCCACCCTGCTGTCTCAACCTCTTCCAAGCATCTGGGATTAACAGGCTTGTGTCACCATGAATGGCAGTGCACAGCTCTTTCTTGTTTTCTTCTCTCCACCTCTACTAACTTTTGGGGGTTTTTTTGTTTTGTTTTTGGTTTTGGTTTTTTGTTTTTTGTTTTTTTGGGTTTTTTTTTTGTTTGTTTGTTTGTTTGTTTTTTGAGACAGGGTTTCTCTGTGTAGCTTTGGGGCCTATCCTGGCACTCACTCTGGAGACCAGGCTGGCCTCGAACTCAGAGATCCACCTGTCTCTGCCTCCGGAGTGCTGGGATTAAAGGTGTGCGCCACCAAAGCCCGGACCAACTTTTTGTTATTTTATAGACAGGTTCTCACTATACAGTTGTCACTTGCTTCAAAGGGGCTCCCTCTGCCTCAGCCTTCACCCTTCAATGCTGGGGCTCAAGCCTAGGACACCTTGCACATGCTAGAAAAGTTCTTCTCTGCTGAGCTCTGTCCCCGGCAACACAGCTTTAATCATATCCCCAAAGGGTCTATCCTCCAAGAGACGTAGCTAACAAAAAACAAGCAAACACATCCTTGATGTAATGAAAATTGTCCAGACAAAGGCATTGCCCTGCTGCCTGCAGGGCAGCCGGTGGTGCTGCATGCTTGTTTGCTGGATGGATGAACTGACGGACGGGTGGGTGGGTGGTTGCACAGACCCCCTTATATCTCTATGCACTGGTACAGCAGATCTGCACACCACCTGGCAGGTAGGGCTGGGAAGGCACACAGTTTGTGGAAAGCATCCTGGAACAACAAACAGCCCTGCCTGTCACACCCCAGCAGAGTGGCTGGGCAGGAAGAGGTACTTGCCACCAAGCTTGATGACCCCAGTCTGCTGCTCAGAACCCACGTGGTGGAGAAGAACCAAGTTCTGAAAGTGGCACACGCACTCACATCCACACACGAGCAGACACTTTTCTTATAAAAAGGAATTTCCCAGAGCCACGCCTGTCTGCCCCACCCCTGAGCGGTGCCTCTACTCCCGCAGGGCGTGAAGGAGTTCAAGTGTGAGGTGTGTGGCCGAGAGTTCACCCTGCAGGCCAACATGAAGCGCCACATGCTGATCCACACCAGTGTGCGGCCCTACCAGTGCCACATCTGCTTCAAGACCTTCGTGCAGAAGCAGACGCTCAAGACCCACATGATCGTCCACTCGCCGGTGAAGCCATTCAAGTGCAAGGTATGGGACGTCCCCACAGCCCGTGCGGCTGGTGCTGGTGCTGAGCAGGGCAGGTGGGGGTCAGAGCCTTGAAGCTGCAGAAACTCCGGGAGAATTGAGAGGGGGTGAAGGTCAGGACCCTGTAGTAAGACGTGAACCGCAGTTCCCACCTCCAGCTCAGAGCTGGCAGGAGAGGCAAGGAGCAGCGACCACCAAAAAGGCTCTCCTTTGCCTCCCACAGGAAGGGACTGCGAGCTGTGGGTGGTGGGTGGAGGGTGGCTCTGCTCAGGTGGTGGTAGTAGATTGGGTAGGATGGCAGGCTCCCCACAGCCCTCTGGTGCCTTCCCCATTCCAGGTGTGCGGGAAGTCCTTCAACCGCATGTACAACCTGCTGGGCCATATGCACCTGCATGCAGGCAGCAAGCCGTTCAAGTGCCCATACTGCTCCAGCAAGTTCAACCTCAAGGGAAACCTGAGCCGGCACATGAAGGTCAAGCATGGCGTCATGGACATCAGCCTGGACAGCCAAGGTGGGTGGGCTGTGCGCAGTGGACAGAGCAGGAATGACAGCAGCTTGGCGCACTCAGGAGTCTCCTGTCCAATTAGGGGCGTAGGGAGGCTGGCCAAAGCTGAGACTCCACTGAGGTGGGCTCAGGTCTGGAGAGAGGGAGAACCTGGGGAGCCGTCATGGCAATAATGGGGGTATTTATGTCGTCTTCCAAGGACTTACGTGGGCTCACTAAAACAATAATAAAAACAATAACTTACACATGTTGAGTGCTGTGTAACTCATGTGACCCTCCCTCACAGGGAGGCTGGCTCTGGTACCACTTGCTCCTACAGCAGAAACTTCAGGGCAGAGAGATTAGGCAACTTGATCATTAACACATAAGAGCCGTAGATGTGCCATCTTTCCCATCGTTATCATGAGATACCATGATAATTTCAGATAAATGGATGGGGAAGGGGCAAAAGGGGGAAATACGAGGTCACACCTCCAAGTGCACATGGAAATTCTCAGACAGTCAGAGAAGTTAGGACAATCAACCAGCCATGGTACCTGATGGAAAGAATGAAAGCCATATACATACATATTCAGGAGAGAGACAGGTGGTCCTGACATTAAGCTTTATGAGAAAGAAACATAAAATAAGTAAGTAAATGTAGGAAAAAGAATTAAAACAGAACCCAAAATCTAAGAGAGCTGGTTGTGGTGTGGTACACACTTGCAATTCTAGCACTCAGGAAACTGGTGCTAGAGGCCCCAGGGCCAGCATCGGGCTACACAGTGAAACCCTGCATCAAATAATAATAGAAAGAATTTCCAGAGTGGGTAGGTGCAGTTGCACATACCTGTAATGTGAGCACTTGGGATACTGAGGCAGGAGGATTAAACCAAGTTTGAGGTCAAGCCAGGCTACATGATGAGACCCTGTCTCAAAAAACCTGCAAACGGAAAAGAAATTTCCAGAGGATCTTATATCTTGGCAACTGGTAGAAGTCTCAAGCTTTTATGACACTTCCCCACTCCTGTCCAGTCACATCAGAGCTGGCCACTGGTCTGCAGCTGCATTGTGGGCAGCTGGCATCAGATTGTGCAGGCAGGAGGCAGCTGAAGGTGCATCCCAGAGTCCTTCCAATGAGCTCTCCATGTGACAGCACCTTGGCAACAGCCAGATGAGTTGTTATTTACTGCAAACAGCTAGTGGCTTTGGTTTGGAACATCTGGCCAGTAGATGGCCTGGAGTTTCTGGTGAAGCAGGTGATACTGTAGCTTGTTGAAGGCAGTTTTTCAGTAGTTTAGAAGGAACCCTATGGCCTGCATCAGATGCTCTCTGTAGCCCCTTGAAAGACAACGTCTGTAGTGGACATGCCAGCTTAGCTCTGCCCTGGGCCTGCTGAGTGGGAATCTGCATTATCAAAGGTTCTCTCTTCCTGGCCTCATGTACCTCAGAATCTCCCCAGAAGTGGCTCAGACTGCTGGGCTTTCAGCACTTTCTGGGATGGGGTGAAGGGATTGTATTTCCAATAGGCTCCCTTTGAAAGTCCTTGATACAGACCTCACAGGATGAGGTCTTCAATTGGCTGCCCATGGGAGACCCTTGAGGATTTTCTTTAACATTTAATTTAAATGAGTATGGGTGTTTTTACTTTGTGTATGTCTGTGAACCATGTGCTTGCCTAGTGGAGGCTAGAAGAGGCTGTCAGATGTGATGGAACTGGGGATACAGTTGTGAACCACTGCGTGGGTGCTGGCAATCAAACCTGGGGCCTCTGGAGGAAAAGTGCTGAACATTGAGCCATCTCTCCAACACATTTGAAGAATGTTTTTAATACTGAGGGCTGAGTCTGGACTTCAGAGGTGCTGGGCTGGGTTTCGAAACACTTTGGATCACTCCCTGTGCACCCATTTGAGAGCTTCACTACAGTGGACTTCCCTTGTAGCTACCCACCAGCAGAGAGCAAGCCAACCTTGCCCTTTTGCAAATGATCGGAGCCATCAATTCCGGTTCTCTGGAATGAGAGGAACAATCTCTTTCCTCTTCCAGGAATGCTTAGCATTGGTCCCTCCCTGGCTGTACCGGATGAGTGAAGTAGCCATTGGTTCTACGTCAGCTAGATACCCACATACCTCTTCTATGAAGCTGGAATAGGCCGCTTCTAAGTGAAACCGCCTCACAGACTTGGTTTTAATTTAGGGAGGTGGGTCAGTGTGCATGCACACAGAGGCTGGTGTACACTTACAATTTCAGCACAGGGACACAGGCTGGGAATTCATCCTAATCCTCAACTGTATGCTGAGTTCAAGGCCAGCTAGACACAATGGAGATAAAGTGGGGACATGGAAGTTTGGCTTGTTTTAATAGCCAGTGGCAAAATATGATGGGATAGCAGTTGGCTTTGAGGAGACAGCAACGTAGGCTTGGTTTGCTGGGATACTTAAACTTGTTTTACAAGGTCAGGAGGGCTCTGTGTGCTAAATGCAGCAAGTCAGCAATCAGAAGGAGTTGAAGGGAGCCCAGCTGGTAGTAGAGACAGAAGGACCAAAGTTCAATGTCATCTTCGACTATATAATGAGTTTGAGGATGGTCTGGGATACATGAGATTCGGAGGAGAGGGGGGTATACATGGTAGAGAACACCTTTCTTTAATCCCAGCATTGGGGAGGGCAGAGATAGGAAGTTCTTTGAATTTAAGTCTACATAAGTCTACATACAGAAACCCTATGTCTGCCGGGTGGTGGTGGCGGCAGCAGCAGCAGCAGCAGCAGCAGCGGCGGCGGCGGCAGCGCACACCTTTAATCCCCAGCACTCAGGAGGCAGAGGTAGATCTGTGAATTCGAGACCAGCCTGGTCTACAAGAGCTAGTTCCAGGACAGCCTCCAAAGCCACAGAGAAACCCTGTCTCAAAAACCAAACCAAACCAAAAAAAGAAAGAAAGAAAGAAAGAAAGAAAGAAAGAAAGAAAGAAAGAAAGAAAGAAAAGAAAAAGAAACCCTATATCCAAAGGGGGGGGCAGAGAGGAGGATTGAAAGGCTAGGCCCTCTTTGTGTAACTCTGGCTATCTGTAGACCAGGCTGGCCTCCAACTCACAGAGATCTGAGTCTAGGCCATCTTTAAAGGTGGGTGGTTCAAGCCCTCAACAGTGACAGTCAGGGATAGGCTACCTCTGTGGGACCTCACAGCCTTAACATTTCCTCCCGGATTCAGGGTGACCATCAGTAGCCACCAGAACACTGCATCCTGGCACATCCAGGAAAAGAGTGGAAGTTGTCTCCCTTCTTTAAAATTAATAACCTGCCTGTAGGCATTTCCTTCTGACCCAGTGGTCAGACTTAAGTTACATGCCAGTTCTTGAACCACTTTCTGATGGGGGGGTGACATTTGGGTGTCATAACTGGGAAGAAGACTCTACTGGCATCAGATGGATAGAATGCAGGATACTATGATATCCTGCAGTGGACAGGTGGCCCCACCACAAAGGATCATGGCCTCAGATGTAAGTAATGTCAAGGTTAGGAAGCCCACCTTGGACCTGTCAGGGTGAGCCCTGGGCTGGATCTGTCTCCCTCTAAGATGAATCACAAGGCATTTGGCAGACATTCTTCTGTCACCAGAAGTGCTTTGATGAGCTACCTTGGCTGAGAACCCAGCCCTGGGTGGGGCTGGTTTGGTGCACTAAATATGGAGAAACCACACCCTCTGGTGCTGAGATAGAGCTTTGCAAGGTCACAGGAGTGCTTGATGGGTGACCTTGGGTAGTGGATCAGCCTCATGACTGCAAATCGAGGTTGCAGGCTGTCAATGATGACATGAAGTCCAGGGAGCACTTGGCACTAAATGAGTCACGTAGGAAGGGGGACCAATGACAGACATTGCAAAGGATGACCCAGGAGGGCTTAGTGACCTAGCAGGGTCAAGGTAACATAACCCAGAAGTCAAGGCCAGGCCAAGGATCTGTTCTGCCCAAGGCCCTGGCACACCCAGAGGTGGGCCCATAAATGCCCAGATGGGAAGACTGAGAAAACAACGACTGGACTTTAAGGTCCCCCACTTCCCGAAGGACACCGGGGATGGCCAGTGTTTAGGCCTAACTGTGCCCCTCTCTTGTAGACCCCATGATGGAGCTGGCAGGCCCCGACCCCTCTGAACTTGACAGCCAACAGGAGATGGAGGACTTCGAGGAAAACGCCTACACCTACACCAGTGTGGACAGCAGCACGGAGGCCAACACCCTCACTGAGCAGGCCATGAAAGAGATGGCCTACTACAATGTGCTATAGCAGGCCAGCTGAGTGGGCGGGGAGGGCACAGGGTGTGAGACCCACGTACTGAGGGCTGCACCTCTGCAGCCCAGAACCAAGCTACTGCCCACTGCCCAGTCCCCCTCCCCACCCCCAGTCTTTTGCACCACTAGGGACCTTTAGACCAAATGGAGACTGTACTACTGTCCTTGCAGGGAGCTGGGCGCAGGCCTAGGCATCCCAGTGAGGGAAAGGTAACCAGGAGGCCCCAATCCGGTTCTCCTTGGCCTGCTGCTGTGGGTGGGTAGGGAAATGCTAGTGAGGTCTCTTGCAGGCATGGGGGCACAGACTTAGTAGTCTTCTCAAAGCTGCCTCAGGCCCATAGGGGCTCTTGAGGAAGAGAATGCTTGAGCCAGGTCTTGTCTCCATTCTGCACCGACTCTGGCCTTTAAGGACATCTGCGCTCCTGCACTGGTCAGCACTGCCCACTCCAACCCTGCACAGACCCAAGAACCTCTTCCCATCCCCTGTCACTCAACAGCCAGGCAGGGCACTCTGCCTTCTACCTCCTGGGCCTCCCCTTGCTCCATCCAGACATGCATGCGGCCCGTGCCCTGGCCCTGCCTGTAGGAGAGCCGGGGAGCCCAGCCTCCAGAGCCCCTCCCAGCCAGCCGGCAGAGCACCCTTACCCCCAGCCCTATTTGAAAGAATGTCCCTAATGTGCATTTCAACAAATTTCATCCAGTTCTGTCCCAAGCTAAGGTACCAACCACAGTGTCCTCACCAAACAAAATCAGGACATGCCTCGTGTCTGGCACACATTAACAAGGACAGGTGGGGGGTCCTTGAGTCAAGGGGAAGACATCCTTGGAACCAAGAGAGGCTTGGGGAAGAGGAGGACTAGAATGTTTGTTTGTTTTATGAGCAAGCAGGTGTTGTGAGGAGTGGGTGAGCCGAGGCTCAGCAGGCTCCCAGGGAAGAGCAACATATTTAAAAAGGAAATTAAAAACCATGGGGGCAGGGTCTGTTTTGAGCAAGTGAGGACATTTTGAAGGTAATTTACCAACTCTTGTCTGTCTGTCGTATTTGATGGAGTGATGGGCAGGCAAGCCGAAGCTTTGTTGTATGCTGTGCACTCCCTGCTTCCCTTCCCTAATGCAGCAAGGCATATGGTGGGGCCCATGCCCTGGCCCAGGAGGTGTCACTAGTTGGGAGCCTCAGAAGGCTAAGGCAGAAGGGAAGGTGGCAGAGAGCCTACCTGGCTCTCTCCAGTCAGTGGCTCTGTGCCATCCAGGTGGCCAAGGCTTCTGACTCCATGTGGCCAGCTACCCCCTCCTCACCTGTCCGCTGTCTTCCCCTCTATCCTTCAGGTAGTGACTGGCACATTCAGAAACTCCAGAGCACCCAAAGCCCTGCCCATAAATCCCCAGGCCCCCCAGGGGAGGAGCAGACAGGGCCAACCCGAAAAGGCACAGATGAAGCCACCAGCTTTGGCTGAAAAACCAAGAGGGGGAACCAGCTGGGGTGGAAGGTGCTGATTTGAAGTGCAACTGCCCCCAAGCCTGTGTCCCTAAGTGAGACACCAAGCCAGGCCTCAGGGTGACTGTTCAAAACTGGGAGTCAGATGGACACAATGGCCCAAGTGTGGTTTCCCAAGGCTCCCGGCCTCCCAGGTGCCTGTCATGAAGACCCTCAGGTGGCAGTGATTAGGTGTCACTGTACAAGACATTTCTCCTGCTGAGCAGAAGGCATCACCCCTGCAAACTACCTCTTCCCACAATGACTTTCTCCCCTGGTACCAAAAAGCACCCTGTACCTCCTCCTCTCCTGCCAATGCAGTGGCCTTGGTCTTGGAAACAGAAGGGAGAAGTCTGGCCTGGGTGGGGTCTCTCATTGCCTCCCAGCCTGCCATTGGCACAACCCTCTGAGGAGTACCATGCTCATAAAGCCCCCGCCCTACGCCTCGTGCCTGGGCAATGCAGAGAGGAAGGTACAACACAGTGCACAGTTGGAGCTGGGGGCGGTCCTGGCAAGGCTCCGGCCTCACCCCTCCCAGCTTTCTGAAAAGGGTGACTCAGAAACCCTGGCCGAATTCCACTCTAACTTATTTTGACGTGTATACAAACCAACTGTTTAGCGATTCCACTTGTGCAGAGCCCTACTGTGTTTTTATGTTCCTGTTTAAAAGAGACGTTTACTTAGCAATAATTATAAATAAATGAATATTCTTTAGCGAGGTGACTGTATATGCTTCTTCCCGCTGCTCTTGGTGCCCCTTCTCCCCAGAGAGGTCCCAGCAAGGCTCCCCCAGTCACATGCCAGACAGTTTCTCTCTGGATATGCAACACCTGACCTACTGTATACTTAGGGAGACATTCTCCAAGCCCCAAGGATGCCTTTTTGGGGGGATTTGTCCCCAAATCTACCTGTGGAGGGTGGGATTGCAGATGTGTAACCCATACCAGGCTTCTTTTTCACTGCTGTTTTTACAGTATTGAGGTTTTTTGAGACAGAGTCTCACTGTCTACCTCTGGCTGGCCTATAACTCAGCTGTCTTCCTGCCTCAGTTTCCTGAACCAAGATTACAAGTATTTGTATACACCTGACCTTTTCATATTTTTTGTTTTGTTTTTACTTTTGATTTTTAAAACAGTCTCTTCAAACTCATGGTGATCTCTCGACCTCAGCCTCCCAAGTGCGGGTTACAGGCATACACTGTTAGACCTGTCTTGTTTTGCTTTATTCTCTCCCCAACCCCCAAAATATTCCCACTCTGAAGTTAGTTGCATCTGCAAATATAAAACCTGTGGCTAGGGACTGAAGAGTTAGGTAATCAGTTAGGAGCCCTGCTACTCTTCCAGAGGACCCAAGTTCAATCCCCACCACCCACATGGTAGCTCACACCTGTCTCTAATTGCAGTTCCAGGGTGTCTTCTGGCCTCACTGGGCCCTGGTACACAGACATACATGCAGGATAACATACCCATGCACATAAAATAAAAAGGTTTTAAAACCTGTGCCCAAGGCTGAGGATGAGGCTTGGTTGTTAGAATTCTTGCCTACTTTGCAGAAGGCCCTGGGTTTGATCCCCAGCACTGCACAATAAACAGAGTATTTTGGCACATGCCTATAATCCCAGCATTGAGGAGGCTGAGAAGTTCAAAGTCATCTTCAAGTACATAAGAAATTTGAGGCTAGTTTAGGATATATAAGAGTGGTTTTAAAGGGGGTGGGGCGAGAGATGGGGGCCGAGAATGAATACAGCTTAGCGATCTCAGTAATAAAATGCTTGCCTAGCTAAACTCAATGTCCAGAGCTGCCAAAAAAAAAAAAAAAGTTACCAGACAGGACCAACAAGCAGAAAGAAATCACTGTATGAGGACGGTGCTTGCTGATGAGTGTACACATGGCTTTGGAGTAGCTTTTCCACGCCTTACAAAGTGGCGAAGCTGAGAACAAGGGACCTCAGAAAGCCTGGGGCAGCCCTGCAAAGAAGGGCCTGGGAGGTTGTGTTTTTAAGAGCTTACAGTAAATAAACCTGAGAAAGATAGTAGAGACCTTTGATCCCGCCCTCGGGAAGCAGGACAAACCTTTGTGAGTTCAAGACCAGCCTGATCCATATAGTGAGTTCCAAACTAGTCAGATCAACACAGTGAGACCTTGTCTCCAATAAATAAAAGACTAGGGCTGGAGATGCAGTGACGGAATGCTTGCTTAGTCTACACAAAGCCCTGAGTTAGAGTCTGAGCGCCACAAAAGGTGCATGTGTTAATAATAAATTCCTAGACTATCACAAGGTGATACTCCCTAGTTGAAGACAGCTAGATAGAAGGGAATCAGGCTTGGAAACCCTATGTGAGCCTCTGTGCCTAGGCCCCAGCTGCCTTCTGCTCAGGAACAACTACAGACAATTTTGTGAAAAACCCAGGGCCTTACCCCAAGTCTAGTAACTCCAGCAGCTTCTGCAGAGTGCATGGGGCCCACAGGCTGCCTTATTCCCTCCTGAAAGGGCCTCCTAGCTGACCTATTAACAGCCAGAGGCACCCCAACCCTGTCCCTGGGGCATCCTGCCAGCTGCATCCTCCCACTCAGGGACAAACACAGCAAAACAGTTTTGCGAAGAGCTTTTTAGTAGCTAAATATGGCACCATGTGATTCAGAGCAGTATAAATTACAGTATGCAAAATACACTGACTGGCTGAGGTAACGAACACTGCTCCTGCCTAGTGTCCACCGTGAGGGAAAAACACATTTAAAAACATCTCCATCATAAAAAAAAAAAAAAAACCTGTCCCCTAGAAAGGCCACCAGAGAGGAGAGGGGCTGTGAGGCTCACCCTCTACCATGTATGGAGTGCCCACTGCAGCTGGGCAGTGTCCACCCCTACTGCTTGCCCAGAGCTCGGTCCAGGTTGCTCTTAATGGTGTCCAGGAAGTCCGTGGTGTTCAGGAAGTGTTCATTCAGCTTCACACTGCCAAGAGAACATCAGGGGCGACTCAGGCCTCCTGACAGCCATCTGCCAAGCCCTTCCCAAGCACATCAGACCCCAAGCATCAGAATGACCCTCTCAGGCCACCAGGCAGAGGTCCAAGTTTGCCAGTAGCCCACTGCCAAAGGGCCACAATGAATTCAGCAGAAATAAGCCACTGGACATAGCTGCCAATGGAGACCAACTCAGGCCTGGTTTAGGGAGGCTTGGCCTGAGCCACTGCTCAGGACTTGTCCTGCACCAGACAAGCTATACTGGCTCATGAGAGGGACCCTAAGAGGGATCCCCTGGCTTTCTCCCACCTCCTCTGAGGTCTCAGACCCTGAACCCCAAAGCACACACTTGCTGAGGCCGTGGATGCATCCAGCCAGGTCCTTGGTCATAGCTCCACTCTCCACAGTCTCTACACACACCTTCTCCAGAGTCTGTGAAAACCTGCAGGGGATGCAGCAGTGAGGCTCTAGGCATGTGGGCAAAACCATGGGCCTGACCAGCTCAAGTCCTCCCTGTGTGCTCACCTGATGAGGTCCTGGTTCCCATCCAGCTTCCCTCGATGCTCTAGCCCCCGTGTCCAAGCAAAGATGCTGGCAATAGGGTTGGTACTGGTGGGTCGGCCCTAAGGACAGGCCAGAGGATCAACATCTGAGTCCCACATCAGGCTCATCCTCCCAGCATCAGGGCCAGTGGGCAGTGGACCATGAGGTGCACACACTTACCTTCTGGTGCTCTCGGTAATGACGGGTGACTGTCCCGTGAGCAGCCTCAGCCTCAATTGTCTTCCCATCAGGGCAGACCAGCACAGACGTCATCAGGCCAAGGGAGCCAAAGCCTGGGAGTGGGCAGATCTCCCCTCAAGGTCATGCTCAGAAAGCTTCACTGGAGGCCTTCTCTTCTGACCCTACCCCAGCCCACTGCAGCTGAGAGGACAATACCACCTCACAAGCAGCTGTCATCAGTGTGCTAACACTGGTCTGTGCTCCCTTCCCAGACCCCACAGCCTGGGGCTGTCATTCTTGCAGCCTCCTAGAAGGAATGAGCTGCCATCAGCTATTTCGCAAACGTCATGGTTTCTGCTGCTATTAGGCTACTTTCTTCTTCTTCTTTTAAATAATTTATTTAACTTTATTTTATATGCATTGGTGTAAAGGTGTCAGATCTGGAGTTACAGTGGGTACTGGGAATTGAACCCAGGTCCTCTGGAAGAGCAGCCAGTGCTCTTAACCTCTGGGCCATCTCTCCAGTCCCACTGTTAGGCTACTTTCAAACTTAGTAATTTATTTCCAAATGTCCCCAAATCCAGATTTTTTTTGGGGGGGGCGGTTCGAGACAAGATTTCTCTGTGTAGCTTTGGAGCTTATCCTGGCATTCACTATGGAGACCAGG
The DNA here is from genome assembly GCF_003668045.3 of Cricetulus griseus. NCBI lineage: Eukaryota > Metazoa > Chordata > Mammalia > Rodentia > Cricetidae > Cricetulus > Cricetulus griseus. The sequence goes on along the minus strand of NC_048596.1, from coordinate 117,500,646 downwards.
GTGGCCTCGAACTCACAGAGATCCACCTGCCTCTGCCTCCCGAGTGCTGGGATTAAATGCATGCGCCACCAACACCCAGCCCAAATCCAGATTTTAGCTGGAATGACTCTGTTGTCAAGGGAATTGAAACTTCCCTCTGACCCACAAGGAATGAAAAGGCTCAAGGAACGAAACATGGGTAACCTACTAAGGAGAAGATTCAGCTCAGATTTTGTCTTTAATTTGTTTTTATTTTGTGTAGGGGACAGTACACACGTGCCAGTGTAGAGGTCAGAGTTCAGCTTGCAAGAGTCTGTTTTCTCCACCAAGTTGATTTCAGGGATCAAACTCAAGTTGTCAAGCTTGGCAGCCAGTGCCTTTACCCACTGAGCCATCTCAACAGCCCCTTTTCTGTCTTGTTTTATTTTTGTATTTGTTTAGCCTAGACTTCACCATGTAACCCAAGCTGGCCTCAAATTCACAGCAGTCTGCCCACTTCTACCCCCTTTGTGCTGAGATTACAAGTGTGAGGCCCAGTATCCTGCACTCCTTTCTCTATTAGAACAGTCTTGTAACACACCAGTCACAGGGACAGAGTTAGACCGATCCCATGGACTCGCCAGCCAGCTAGACAGGTTCACTGAAAAAAAAAACTGTCTCAAAAAATAAGGTAGAGGGAAGACAAGACACCTCAGGCGATAAAAGTTCTTGCCGCCAGGCCTGACAAGGTCAACCTGAGGTCAGTCTGAGACCCACTGGTGGAAGGATGGAGCCAACTCTGCAAGGTGTCCTCTGACCTCCATACCTGTGCCTCTGTGTATGCACAAGCACAAATAAGCAGAGGCCTGTGGCTGCAGTTCACTAGTAGAGCACTTATCTGGCTTTCATGAGGCCCTATGTATAGTCCCCAGTACTGCCAGATAGACAAAAAAATAATGAATGCATACAAACTTTTAGACAGGGTTTGTTACGTAGCTCTGGCTGTTCTAAAACTCACTATGTCCTCGAACTCAGCACTCCAACTGCCTCTGTTTATAATGCCATCATGCCTGACCTTATAAATCTAATTTTTAAAAAACATATTGGGAATGAAGAGATGGCTCAGTGGTTAAGAGCACTTGGCTGTTCTTCCAGAGGACCTGAGTTCAATTCCCAGTAACCACATGGTGGCTCGAAATCTGTAATGGGATCTCATTCTGGTGTGCATGAAAACAGAGCACTCATATACATAAAATAAATAAATCTCATATATATATATATATATGTATATATATATACATATATATTAAAAATAAAAATAAGGTGGAGCACAATAGAAGATACCTAACACCAACTTCTGGCCTCCACAGGGAACACACACACACATATCACATACATACCACACTACATATATACACATACACATCTCACATACACACACACACACACACACACACACACACACACACACACACACCGCTCTGGGTGACTCTTTGAGGAGTCTACACTCATGCCCTTATTATGTTTTGTTTGTTTTGCTTTTGTTTTGTTTGTTTTTCAAGACAGGGCTTCTCACTTTGTAGACCAGGCTGACCTCAAACTCATAGAGAGCTGCCTGCCTCAGCCTCCCAAGTGCTGAGACTAAAGGTGTGCACCACCATGCCCGGCCTAACTTGGGTGTATCTTAACTTTCTCCCCAAGAGTCACTCTTTTATTCAACCCTGTGCTCACAATTATACTGAAATTTTTCAATTAAAAAAAAAAATCACTCTAGTCATGGAATATCAACAGTTCCCCCCTCAGGGAGCTGGTTGTCCCTGCGTACCTTGAGCCAGGATGTCGGACTGTACATCTCCGTCATAGTTCTTGCAGGCCCACACAAAGCCACCTGAAGACTTGAGCACCTGGGCCACCATGTCATCAATGAGCCGATGCTCGTACCAGATCTTATTCTTGTCAAAGTCAGTCTTATAGTGCCTGGGGGCAAAAGGACTTGTTTCGGGGAGAGGACAGGAGGCCAGCAGCTTAAGGACCCCTCCCTGAACCTCAAAGCTGAATCGAGCACACTGAAAGCACAGCCTCCCCAGGTGGAGTAGGGATGGCGCGGGGGAGCTGGGAGGCTGCGGTGCCCTCAGAAAGCATCAGAGGCTGTTACTTGTCAAAGATCTCCTGGAAGATGTCCTTGAAACGCCCGTCATAGGCCTTCAGAATGGTGTTCTTGGTGCTCAAGTAGAGCGGCCACTTCTTCTGGATAGAGTACTGGAAACAGCTGTGCGCAAAGCCCGAAATGGACTGTGGGGAGAGCGGGCATAGCATGGCCCCTGGTCTGAGGACTGCCAGTCTTGCCCATGGTCCCAGGGCCAGGGTCAACATCACCTCTACAAGACTCCTTCAACCTTTGCCACTATGGAGTGAACCCCGGGTTTGTTTGTTTGTTGTTTGTTTTTTCTCTGTGTAACAGTCCTGGCATCCTGGAACTCCCTCTGGAGACCAGGCTGGCCTCAAACTCACTGAGATCACCTGCCTCTGCCTCCTAAGTACTAGGATTAAAGATGTTCGCTACCACCGTGCAGACTTTGGGAAGCACAGACCCCCTACCATCACCTTCACTTTGGATAGCTCTCTCTACCTCACAATTCCTAGACCTTACACTGGCTGGTGCAGGTCTGGGTGGCCTGGTTAAACTGCCTAAGGCTAGGTTTGACCGCGTATCTCCAACTTATCCAATTAGAGCCCTTCCTCCTGACCATCAGTGATTGGCTCAAACGTGATCACGTGACCCAACCCCGGCCAATAATATAAGGAGGTGCCCTTTTCTGACCAAGCGGTCTCCACAATGGGGCCAACAGATGTAAAGAAAGCTACAGAATCGGCAGAGATGAGCTGGGGAGGAGGCCTTGGGCAGCCTTACCTCGTCGGTGTTGTACATCCCCATGCCCACGCCGCCGGCAGGGAAGTTGTACACCTCCCACTCCTTGGCACTGCTGCCATCCTTTGGGGTGAAGACCATCTTGAACGTGCCAGCTCGATCTACCACAAAGTCTGTGGCCTTGTACTGCAGAGAACAGGTAGCTCGAGCCAGGGCTTCCCATGGGGAGCCTGAGTCAACAGACTTTGTCTCCAAGTCTGACCTACCTGGTCGCCATGGGCGTGCCTCCCAATGGTGATGGGTTTGGTCCAGCCAGGGACAAGGCGGGGGATGTTTTTGCAGATGATGGGCTCTCTGAAGACGGTTCCCCCAAGGATGTTCCGGATGGTTCCATTAGGGCTCTTCCACATTTTCTTCAGCTTGAACTCTGTGAAGACAGGGATATGATAGACCCACCACAGACAGAGCCACCAGAATGCACCCCAAGCCAAAACATAGCCAGACAGGGGGCCCAGACGTCATCCTGGATAAGGTAGAAGAGCCTAGAGCATTGGTTCTTAACCTGTGGTCCTCAATCCCTTTAGGGTCACCTAAGACCATAGAAAACACAGATATTTACATTATGATTCATAACAGTAGCAACAAAATAATTTTATGGTTGGGGGGAATCACACGATGAGGAAACGGTCTTAAAGGGTGGCAACATTAGGAGGGTTGAGAACCAGTGGTCTAGAGTATAATAAACACATGGCCTTGAGAACCTACCAATTTTGACTGTGAGACTTGCAACATGCCTTAGCCTGAGTTGTGAAGTGAAATCACTGATAAAATTACCAAGCATGCTGGGTTGTCAGTAAAGTGCCTGGAACAGTGTCTGGCTACCATTTTACCAGGTGTCCCCCGAGGTTACTCAGCGAAGAGAAAGGGCAGCTTCTCCTCACCACATCATACCCAAGATGCTAAGACTTTGTCCGTAATAGGGTGAGCTGTAAACCCCAGCATTCAATGGCACAGTGCTTCCCTAGCATGCACAAGGGCCTGAGTCTTACTCTAAGTATTTTCACTCCCCCCACCCTTTTTTTTTTTTTTTTTTTTTTTTTTGGTCTTTCAAGACAGGGTTTCCCAGTGTAGCTTTGGATGCTGTCCTGGAACTAGCTCTTGTAGACCACGCTGATCTCAAACCCACAAAGATCCACCTGCCTCTGCCTCCCAAGTGCTGGGTTTAAAGGTGTGTGCAGACACCACCAGCCTTTTTTTTTTATTCCCGGAGTCAGGGACATCAAGGAAAAGCTCAGGACTAAAACTCACTCCAATGTGCGATAGGCAGGTGGTCTGCAAGGGGCTGATGCTGCTTGAGTTTCCCTTTATTGTTGTTTTGCAGTGCAGGGGATTGAACTCCACCACTGAGATACACCCCCAGCTCTGAGACCATCTGGAATGTTTTGTTCCTAGCTTCCTCATACTGCAGAAACTAGGGAGGAAAAGCCCTCAAGGATATTTTTCTGTTGTTGTTTTTGAAGCTTAAGAACAGTTTTATTAGAGTTAAGAGAGAAGTAACAGGCCAGGCAAGCTGTGGATCTCAGCAGCTGCCAGAAGAGAGGAAGTGGAGAAAGGAAGAGAAAAGGGGCCATGCTGTGTGCAGTGGGGGTGATCAAATGGTCACATGGCAAAAGAGAGGGGGGCTTTAGAGGAGCAAAAATGCTCAGAGGTCCAGGGAAAGCAAGTTTAACCTTCAGCCAGCCCTGCAGCATCGTGATACCCATCCTCCCCCAGGTTTCCACACAGCCTCCTTACACCAGCCTGCCAAACAGGCCAGAGGTCAGAAGGCCAGGATGTTAACTGCATTCACTACTGTGAGAGTGCCAAGGCTGTCTCCTTCCTCCCTAACTTCGATGTCTCTCACTGGTGTAAGCCATGCACCACAACAGGGATACCACCTTCCTGGCCTCTAGGAGACATGAAGCCTTGCCTGGCTATGAACATGAGGCTGGTTCCCAATCACACCTGCCCCAGGTACAACCATAGTGAACTCAAAGGCTCTGCTGCCCAGCAGACCCATTCAGCAAGACTCGACTGCCCTCTCAGTTCCCCACAACTCCAACCCAGACCCCAAGTGAAATCAGCCTCAGGGAAGCTCCCATTTCCCCGTTCCCTAAGGAGTGACACAGGCAACTTCTTCCATCTGTGTGTGATAGATAGCCTGTGACCCTGCCAGCCACTGTGACCCCACCACACCTCCTACCTTCCACACGAGCCTCATCAGGGGTGATTGTGGCACACTTGACAGCCACTCTGTATTTTTGGGTGGCCAGAGCAGAGTCAATGGTGACCTGGTCATTGGTCTGGTCACGATTTGGAAGCCCGAGGTCAAAATACTTGAGCTGGACATCCACGTGAGGCAGGATGAGCTAGAGAAGAGACCAAGCAAAGTGTCAGGCCAGAAGATTGACTTGGGCAGGATGCCAAGGCATGAGAAGTTACCTGGTCAGGCAAAGGATGAGGGAAATTTGGTAGATAGGGCACAGGAAGGGGGCTAGGATCAGCCATTCCTCAGCAGGGCTAGAGATGGCAGGAGGCTGAGACTCTGAGAGGTAAGCCAGACTGGGCTCCACAGGGGGGAGCCAGGTGTGAGCATCTCCTGCTACTCTAGCAACCCATCAAATCAGCTGAATCCCAAATCTCACTGAATCCCAGTGAGATCCCTCTTCTCCTCCAAGTGATCTTTGATCTTAACATAGAAGGGGCAGCTTCAGCCAGACTGGGGAAGCTGAGGCAAGAAGATCATGAGTTTGGGGCCACCCTGGGCTACACAGTTAAGACCCTGTCTCTAGCTAAAGAGATGGCTCAGCTGTTAAGAGTGTTTTGTGCTCCTGCAGGGCCCAAGTTCAATTCCCAGAACCCATATCAGAGAACCAACTGTAAATCCAGATCCAGGGAATCTGCCACCTCTGGCCACTGTGGGAATTGGCACTCGTGTGTGTATACACACACACAGGCATACACACTTACACATAATTAAAAATAAGTAATAAGTCTTTTTTTTTTTTTTTTTTGAGACAGGGTCTCACTATGTAGACCAGGCTGACCAGGCTGACCTCTAATTCACAGACATCTGCCTGCTTCTGTCTCCTGAGTGCTAGGATTAAAAGGCATGCACTACCATGTCCGGTGCACGTATGTCTGTTTTGCTTGTATATATGTCTGTATACCTGCATGCCTGGTGTCTGTGAAGATCAGATGATGGTGTTGGATGCCCTGGATCTGAAGCTATGGACAGTTGTGAGCTGCCTAGTTGGTGCTGGGAATTGAACCCAAGTCTTCTGCAAGAACCACAAGTGCTCTCAATAGCTATGCCACCTCTCCAGCCATACTAAAATATTAAAAAATAAAATAAGAGGCTGGAGAGATGGCTCAGGGGTTAAGAGCACTGACTGTTCTTCCAGAGGTTCTGAGTTCAATTCCCAGCAACCACATGGTGGCTCACAACCATCTGTAATGTGATCTGGTGCCCTCTTCTGGTACCCACTGTATACATGATAAATAAATAAATAAATCTTTAAAAAAAATAAAATGAAATAAAAATAAAAAAGACCCTTTCTCACAGCCAGATATGGTAGCACATGACTGTAATTCCTGAATCCGAAAGTCTGAAGTTGAGGGTCACTGTGAATTTGAAGCCAGCCTGGGACATAGAATGAGACTTTGGCTTAAAAAAGAAGAAAAAGAAAAAAAAATGTATTACATTAAAGGAGGTAGGAGAGCCAGAGCGATGACTCAGGGGTTAAGAGCACTTGTTTCTCTTGTAAAAGACCTGGGTTCAGTTCCCAGCACCCACATGATGACTCACAACCACCCATAACTCCAGTTCCAAGGAATCGAATACCTTCTGACCTAGGAAGGCACCAAGCACATACACATACACAAAGACAAAACATCTATACACACAAATTAAACCAATGTAAAATAACTCTCTTTAAAAAAAAAAAAAAAAAAAAAAAGCTGGAGCAATGGCCCAGTAGTCAGGAGCACTTGCAGCAAATTCATGAAGAGCAATTTGGATTCCAGCACCGACAGGGCATCTTGTGCATGCTTGCAACCCCAGATCTGGGGGAGAGACAGGAAGACCGAAGGGGCTTACTGGCTTCCAGTCTACCAGAGATAATAAGCTCCGAGTTCGGGGAGAGTCTGCCTCAGTGAACTAATGGAGAGCGACAAGACACCTTCATTCTTCTGACTGCTATGCACACACACTAGTTCCTATTTATTTATTTATTTATTTATTTATTTATTTATTTATTTTGTGTGTTGTGGAGGCAGGCATGTGCCGTGGCTAGTGTGTGGACAGCAGAAGAGAACTTGCAGTAGTTTGTCCTTTCCTTTCTCCATGTGTGGTCTCAGGGATTAAACTTACATCATCAGGCTTGGGCAGGAAGGTAGTGGTGCACACCTTTAGTCCTAGCACTGAAGAAGCAGAGGTAGTCGGATCTCTGTGAGTTCGAGGCCAGCTGGTCTACAGAGCTAGTTCTAGGACAGCCAAGGCTGTTATGAAGTGAAAAAACCAAACAAACAAACAAAAACCCAAACATCATCAGGTTTGTAGCAATCACCTTTACCCACTGGACCATCCTGCCAGCCACCAATTAGTTTTTCTTTTTCTTTAAAAAAAAAAAAGAATATCTGGGCGTAGGTGGCGCATGCCTTTAGTCCCAGCACTCGGGAGGCAGAGGCGGGTGGATCTCTGTGAGTTCGAGACCAGCCTGGTCTACAAGAGCTAGTTCCAGGACAGCCTCCAAAGCACCCTATCTCGAAAAAAAAAACAAAAACAAAAAAAAGAATAGATTTGGGATTGGCAGGTGACTCAGTGGGTAAAGGCACTTACTGCTAAGCCTGACAATTTGAGTCTAACCCCTGGGGCTCACATGATAGGAGAGAACTGACAAGTCCCGTGACCTCCTCATGTGCTCCATGGCACACTCATGCATGCAAACAAACAAACAAACAATGTAATAAACAAATGTAATAAAAAGCTTTCAAAAGAGAAAGAAACAAGATTTGAAAAGTCTGCACATTTCAAAACGAGTGAGAGACCCCGACTGTTCAGGATACGCACTGGCTGACAACAAAGAACTAACAACTAAGCCGGGCGTTAGTGGCTCATGTCTTTAATCCCAACACTCCAGAGGCAGAGACAGGTGGATCTCTGTGAGTTCGAGGTCAGCCTGGTCTACAGAGCGAGTTCCAGGACAGGCTCCAAAGCAATTGAGAGAAACCCTATCTCAAAAAACAAACAAAAACAGAACTCACAACTGCTAATGTTAACACGAGGAGGGTGGACAGAAAATGAAAAAAGAGGCCTCTTGTCCACCAGGGAACCATGGGACTCAGGGGGACCTGATACCTGCCACCCATCAAGGGAAGAGTGCTACCTTCTCCTTGATGAACTGCCAGATGATGCGAGTCATCTCATCGCCGTCCATCTCCACCACTGGCTTCTCCACCTTGATCCTCTTGTCTGCATCTAGAAATAGACACACAGCCCATCATATCCAAAGGCTCCGTGTCCCAGCAACTGCTTCCCCAGCCCCTGCTTTTGAGACCTGCATTCCCACATGAAGGATGGCAATATAGAGCTAACCCATTACTCCCAGCTTAAGGGGTTGGGGCCAGTCTGGCCAGCCAGATCCTTTCCCCTTGGAAGCTGAAGGGACCAACAGAGAACCACAGCCAGCTGGGACTACCCGATCCAGACCAACTCAGGGTTCCTGCCCACAAACCCTCAGGTGGACAGATGGCCCACTTCTCCAAGAGTCTCAGCTCTTCCCTGTCCCCCGCATGTTCTTCCGATATGATCCTCTTAAAGGCACTAAACTGGACTCTGTCTGCAAGCTGGGAGCTCTCAAAAGCTTGTAGCGCTTGCTTTTAATCCCAGTACCTGGGAGGCAGAGGCAGGCGGATCTCTGTGATTTCCAGGCCAGCCTGGTCTACAGAGTGAGTGGGAGGTCAGGCTCCAAAGCTAGACAGAGAAACCCTGTCTTGGAATCCCCACCCCCAAAAAAAGTTTGAAGCCAGGAGAGACATGTGCAGACCCACAGTGAGAGCTCAATATGTGCCTGACAACAGACCAAGCCTGCTTATCAAATCACCATCTCATTACAAAGCAACCCCAAGGGATGCATCCCTAGTGCCATCTTGTTTGTTTGTTTGTTTGGTTGGTTGGTTGGTTGATGCTTTGGAGAAAGGTTCACAGGTAGCCCAGGCTCTTGAACTCTCTGTGTTGCCAAGAATGACCTTGAATGTCTGATCTTCCTGCCTCTGCCCTCTCAGGTCTGGGGTTACCTGTATGCTCTACCACACTAGCTTGTTGGTTTGTTTTTTACATAGCATCTAGATATGTAGCCCAGTCTAGCCTGGCATTTACTGTATGGCCAGGCTAGCCTCAAGCTCATGACTCTTCTGTCTTCACTTGCCAAATACTAAGACTACTGGTGCATGCTACAATACTCATCAATTCCATTTATTTTATTAATAAAATTTTCTTTTTTTAATATTTTTATGTGCATTGGTGTTTTACCTGCATGCATGTCTGTGTGAGGGTTTGAGATTCTCTGGAACTGGAGTTACAGACAGTTGTGAGCTGCTATGTAGGTGTGGGGAATTGAACCTGGGTCTTCTGGAAGAGCAGCCAGTGCTCTTAAGGTCTTTGTATCCCCTCATTGCTTCCATTTTAACCATGAGGGAACTGAGGCTCAGAGATGATCGGCTTATGGCCTCAGGTTATGGAGGAGGAACACACAAAACCCAGAGGACTTGGACCTTCCTCTCTGGGAACGCAGGCTTAATGGTACCTGAGATGGAAACTACAGAATTCTTTCCCTTTCGTCTGAAGCTGAAGTTAAAAGGGCCTGAGACAGTCTGCTGGGCAGAACTTGTTTGGCTTCTAGAAGCCTCTTCTGAGAGTTCATTTAAAGATAGCTTGTCAGATTTTTTTAAACCTGCGTCATAAGCCAGTTCTAAGGGTCTCAACCTCAGTAGCAGATGACACAGCCCAATGCCAACATCAATGTGGGTGCTACACCCCTCAGCAGGGGGAGGGGAGGGTCAAAGTCAAGAGCGCACCCTGTTGTACATGGCAGTGTTCGTAGAATTAGAGAACACAGCGCCTACCTATTCACATAGCAACCTGGTGTTAAGAAAGCATCATTGACACTGCAGTATTATGTTGTGAAACCACTGGGTGAGGGAGGGGGAGGGAAGAAAACAGGAAACAAAGCAAGCAACAATGTCAAACTCCAGGTTGCTGAGGCTTCCCAGAGGAGCTAGGGGCAGGGACCTGTTCCAAGCCAGTTAGGCACTTTTGCTTTGCCCTAGAAACTGATGTCCCTCCCATTCCTTCCCTACCCCTCACCCTCCACTCCCTCACTCCCCCTATCCCCTCACTACGGACTCCAAAACAAAAACATCACAGAGCCTTGCATATTCACCCCAAACTCTCATCCATTGAACTACATACACCCTTGGGGTGGTTTGAATAAGAATGGTCCCCATAGGCTCTTATATTTGGATGCTTGGTCATCAGGGACGGGCACTATTTGAGATGGATTAGAAGGTGGGGCCTTATTGGAATGTGTCACTGAGGGTGGGCTTTGAGGTTTCAGAAGCTCTCTTGTTCAGCCTACCATCAGGATGTAGCTGTTAGCTACTTCTGCACTTCACCCTGCCTGCTACCGTGATGATAACACGGTAACACGTGATGATAACATCCCTGCCATGATGATAACAGACTAAGCCCCTGAAAGTGTAAGCAAGCCCCTCTTGGTTTTTTTTAAAGTATAGTTCTAGAATTTTTTGTTTGTTTTTGTTTTTTGAGACAGGGTTTCTCTGTGTAACAGCCCTGGCTGTCCTGGAACTCACTCTGTAGACCAGGCTGGCCTTGAACTCAGCGATCCACCTGCCTTTGCCTCCTGAGTACTGAGATTACAGGCATTAATATCACCATGGCTTTTAAAATATCCATTGGTGACTAATGTCTTCAAAAATCAGGAGAGAGGCTGCTGTTAAAGAGGACCCAGGTTTGATTCCCACCATGTAATGGCTTACAACTGTCTGTAACTCTAGTTCCAGGGACTGATCCCCTCTTCTGAACTCCTTGAGCACCAAACACACACATGGTACACATATAAGCATACATGCAGGTAAAACACTCATTCATGTTTAAATAAGGAGGTGCTGGAGAGATGGCTCAGAGGATAGAAGTACACACTTTTCTTCTAGAGGACTTGAGTTCGTTCCTAGTACCCATGTCAATAAAGCTCACAACCTCTTATAAGGATTAGTATGTGCTCAATACTCCTACAGACACACATAATTCAAAATAAAATAAATCTTTTAAGAAAAATCATGGGCCAGGCGTTGGTGGCACACGCCTTTAATCCCAGCACTTGGGAGGCAGAGGCAGGCAGATCTCTGTGAGTTCAAGGCCAGCCTGGTCTCCAGAGGAAGTGCCAGGATAGGCTCCAAAGCTACACAGAGAAACCCTGTCTCGAAAAACCAAAAAAAAAAAAAAAAAAAAAAAAAAAGAAAAATCATGGGAGTGGGCTTGGAATGTAACTCAGCTGAAGGAGTGCTTGTCTAGTATTCACGGGCCCACCAGGTTCAGTCTTCAGGACTGCATAAACTGAGCTTGCAGGGTCAGAAATTGAAGGCCATCCTACCTAGACTGCACATAGAATTCAAGGCCAACCTGGCCTCCAAGTGACCCCATCTCAACAAGCCAACTGGGAGGGATCGCTTCTCAGCCTTTTAGTTAAGATCAAGTGTAAACTATCAGGAGATTGAACCTGTTGTGATGTAGTGGTCCTGTGTTCTCAGCCCTCAGAAGCCCAAGGCAAGAGGACTGCCTGAAATTTTTCACAGCCTGAGCAAAGCCCTGGGTTCCATCGCCAGCACTACCAAAATAAACTGTCAACAAACAAGCAAACCAAGAAAACAAAAGCCAGAATCAAATTCAAAGCAGGGACAGGAAGAAGATGCTTGCACACCCATGTTCATTGCAGCATCATTCACAACAACCCAAAGGTGGTGTCTAGCAATGAGTAAGTGAATAAACAATATGGTCTGTACATCCATGAAATATAATTCAGACTTAGAAGAAGGAAGAAATAAAAAGAAATCCTGTCACATGCCACACATAGGTAAGCCCTAAGGACAGTATATAATACAAACATGACAGTTATGCCAGGGGTAGTGGTGGACACCTTTAGTTCTGCACTCAGGAGGCAGAGGCAGGCAGATATCTTGAGTTCCAGGCCTTCCTGGTCTACAGAGCATTCCAGGACAGCCAGGACTGTTACACAGAGAAACCCTGCCTCAAAAGAAAAAAAGAAAACAAACAAACAAAACAAAAGACATACTGTAGGATTCTACTAACACGGGTGCCTAGAGCACCTTCCTAATGCTTCTCAACCTTCCTAACGCTGTGATTTCTTAATACAGTTCCTGATGTTGTGGTAAACACCCCCCCCACGCCATAAAATTATTTTCATTGCTATTTCATAACTGTAATTTTGCTACTATTATGAATTGTAATGTAAATATTTTTGGAGATAGAGGTTCATTAAAGGGGTCGAGACCCACAGGTTGAGAACAGATAGTGTAGACCATTAAAGTACAAAAAAGAAGCTGAAGCAGGCGGATCTCTGTGAGTTCGATACTAGCCTGGTCTGTAAGAGCTAGTTCCAGGACAGCCTCCAAAGTCACAGAGAAACCGTCTCGGAGTTGGGGGAGAGGCTGAGTGATAGCTGCCGGGGCTAACAGAGGAGGAAGTAGGAAGTTACTGTTTCGTAGATACAGAGTTTCAGTTTTGTAAGATGAAAAGGTTCTGCAGATGTCTGGAGCTGATGGCTACATAGTAACAAACGCTGACCATACTGAAGTGAGACTTGGAGTAGAAACGAACAAGATACATTGTATGGATGTGTGAAGTGGTCAAAGAATACATTTAAATATACTGTTAAAATAATAATAAAAAGAAAGCAATTGCCAAAGAATAAATAAAAGATATTCTAGGGCCAGAGATTGACCACCCTGACCACTGAGTTCATTTCCTGGATTCTACCTGGTGGACAGAAAGAACCAACTCCTGCAAGTTGTCCTCTGATATAAGGGTGCTGTGGCAGACATGTATGTAGACACACACACACACACACACACACACACACACACACACACACACACAATTAATCAATGTAAAAAAGTATTCTAAAAAAAAAAAGTTGTGGGGGCTGGAGAGATGGCTCAGAGGTTAAGAGCACCGACTGCTCTTCCAGAGGTCCTGAGTTCAATTCCCAGCAACCACATTGATGGCTCACAACCATCCATTATTAGATCTGGTGCCCTCTTCTGGTGTGCAGATATACATGGAAGCAGAATGTTGTATACATAATAAAAATAAATAAATCTTAAAAAAAAAAAGTTGTCATGGCTAATATTTTAACCAAAATAAAAGTAGTAAAACTTTAAACGCCCCCACCAACAATCTTAGATCACAGCCTGTCTTGAATGAGTTACTCCAACACAGTGAAGCAGTGACATTTGCTAGGAGCAAGGAGAGCGGGGCTGAGGGAGGGCTTCCCTGTTCCAGGCTGACCTGTACCCTCTAGAGTACCCAAATGGTGGGCATTTGAGACTTTTTTCTGTTGTTTAGTTTTGCAAACAAACCATGCTCTGCCCGCTTCAAAGAGACATGGGATGATAAATCATCTAAACCACAAGAAATGGGCTGGAGTGGGGGGAGGTGCTTACCACACGAAATTAAGAATCCAAGTTTAAAACCCCAGAACCAACATAAAAGAGCTGGACTCAGTTGGTGCCTGTCACACAGTGGTGAAATGTAAGAAATGCTGTCTCAGAAAAGGTGGAAGGGGAGTGCCAAAACCCTAGGTTGGCCTCTGACCCCCACAATGTATACCATAGCTTGTATGTACCCTTGTCAAGAGGGAAAGGAAGAGAAGAGGAGTAATACCCAAGGCTTCCTGAATACTTCCAAAGTGACAGCAAGCTTGAATCCTCGAGGGCCTAGGTTCCATGCCCCACATTGCAAAAGATAAACAAGTTAGGAGGACTTGCTGTACTCCTAGGATCTGAGATGGTTTCCCAGCACACACAACTGTCAGTTCACTGCCACATAGGACTTTAGCTGCAAGGGATTCAATGCCTTCTTCTGGTCTCAAAGGCACCAGCACACACACCACACACACACATATCACACACACACACACACACACACACACACACATCACACACACCACACACACACATCACACACCACACACACACACCACACATCACACACCACACACACACACCACACATCACACACCACACATCACACACACACACATCACACACACACACACACACACACACATCACACCACACACACACACCACATGCACACATCACACACCACACATCACACACACACCACACACACACATCACACACATCACACACATCACACACATCACACACACACACACACACACACACACACACAAATAGTTTTGGGGCTGGAGAGATGACAGAGGACCCAGGTTTGGTTCCCAGCACCCATATGGTGGCTCCTAACCATCTGTAACTCCAGTTCCAGGGGATCTGATGCCCTTATCTGGCCTCCACAGACACCAGACATGCATCATGCCCTTGGTGCATATATAGGCAAGCACTTGTAAACATAAAAAAATAATTATAAAAATAAAAATAATCTTTAAAAAAAATACACCTGATTGCGGAACACACTGTGAAATCCTGCAGATCTTTCTTTTTCACTCAAAATAAAAATAAAAAAAAAAATCAAAGTTCTCAAAAAATGGTCTAGGGGTTGAGGGTGTGGCTTAGGTAACAAGCACATGTCCTCCAGTGCAATGCACTTAGGCACCAAAATACAAGGGAGGAGTGGAAGCTGGGGGCATGACTCAGTAGAGGGCTTGCCTAGCATACATGAGCCCCAGCATTGCATAAACCCAGCATGTGTGTACATCTGTAATCCCAGCATTCACGAGGGTAGAGGCAGAGGGAATCCAAAGTTCAGGATCATCCTCAGCAACATAGAGAGTTCAAAGCTAGACTGGGAAACATGAGACCACATATGTAAGACCATGAATTAAAACCTGAAACTGGCCCTCCACCACAGTGCTGAGATGGATTTCTAAAAAAATAGGACACATTAAAAAATGGCATTAGTGGTGGGGGGAAATGATGGTGCAAGATGGAGTCCTCCAGGCCATTTCTCTGTGCTCTTATCCTACAAGAATGAAAATGATGACACAGTGATCCCCACTTCTCCATAAGGGATATATTCCATTACACACAGTGGGTGCCAGTAACAGTGGATAATTCCAAACTCTGCATGTAACGTACTTTCTACTGTACATACATACTATGATAAAGTTTACCCTACCAAACAGGCATAGTTAATGATTAACAATAACTAATCTGCTAAAAGTTATATGAATATGTTCCCTTAAAAAAAATCCTCCCATGGGGGCTGGAGAGATGGCTCAGAGGTTAAGAGCACTGACTGCTCTTCCAGAGGTCCTGAGTTCAATTCCCAGCAACCACATGGTGGCTCACAACAATCCATAATGTGATCTGGTGCCCTCTTCCAGCCTATAGGCATATTATACATAATAAATAAAATCTTTAAAAAAAAATTCTCCCACTGCCAAAGACTTCATCTCCTGTTTGTCACACAGTGCAAGCAGCGTTGGCACCTGCAGGTCCCTCCCTCGCTCTCTGATATCTAAACAGTCAGCTTCTTCCCCTGCGCAGGCTTCATTCATTTGGGTCTCTTCTGTCTGCCCCATTCGAACCTTTCCATACACCTTACACCCTCTTTATTTTGCTCTTTCAATATTACATCTATTTACTCTGGGCACGCACATGCACTGCAGTGTACCTTTGGAGGTTAGAGAACAATTGGACAACTTGTGGGAGTCCATTCTCTCCTTCCACCATGTGGGTCCTGGGGATCAAACTCAGGTCACCAGCCTCGGCAGCCAGTGCCTTTGTCCACTTCGCATCTTTCTGAGCCTTCTCCTTAGTTCATTACTATGTGTCACAATGGTCAACTACCTTAAGTGCCTGTTCCCTCCACATTAGAATTAAAGCCCAGAGGGCGGTGGTGACGCACACCTTTAACTCCAGCACTCGAGAGGCAGAGGCAGGCTGATCTCTGTGAGTTCGAGATCAGCCTTGTCTACAAGATCTAGTTCCAGGACAGCCTCCAAAGCCACAGAGAAACCCTGTCTCAGAAAAAAAAAAAAAAAATTAAAGCCCAAAGGTAAAACTCTTCCCCACTCCCACTCCCAGCTTTGTCCTCTACACCTTGCATGGTTTCTGGTCCACAAAAGGAAGACAATATACCAAAGGCATAAATGGAGAACAAGCATACATCAGGGCTGCCTGGGCTCACTTTCTACTTGAATGAATGTGTTCCCTCCCTTCCCACTGCCCAGGGCCATTGTCACACATAAGCAGGGAACTCTCTCATGTGATGGGCACCCTGCCCAGAGCAGACACAGAGTAAATGAGTATTTGTAATCTGGGCTGGAGGCACGGCTCAGTGATGGAAGGCTTGCCTAGCATCTGTGACTCCCTGAGTTGGGGCTCCAGCACTTGGAGGAGGATCCTGCACCCAGCTGTTGAGGCACATGCCTACAATCCTACCTACTCAGAAGGTGGAGGCAGGAGGTTCACAAATTTTAAAGCTAGCCAGAACAATTTAGTGAGACTGGCTCAAAAAAGTTTAGAAAGACCTAGAAGCTGCAAGCCATGTGTGAGGCCCTGATGCATTTTACACAGTATAAACTCCAAAGCAAGCCACAGATCCTGGCTTTGCACAACATGAAGCTGCTCTCCAAGTCTGCCGGAGTGGAAGGTAGAATGAGCCCAAGAGGGCCCAGCTAAAGGTGGAAAACTTGGGGCATCCAAGTCTTTCCAGGGCAGTCTTTCCCAACCTTCCTAATGCTCAGACCCTTTAACACGGTTCCTCATGAAGTGGTGACCCCCAACCATAAGATTACTTTGTTACTACTTCATAACTGTAATCTTGCTACTGTTATTAATCGTAATGTATACTTCTACTATGCAACCCCAAAGGGTCCAGACCCTCAGGTTGAGACCTGTTCTCGAGTGTTCCCCCTGAAAACCTACACAAAACCCAAACCAACTCTGGGGGAAGCTGTGCTGGGGATGGGCAGCTGGGGACTTATCTGACCTGGCTTAATAAACAAGGCTCAGGGCAGAACAGAAATGAACTGACCCCTGGGTCTGCAAAACTTGATGAAAGACCAGGTGGTGGCACACACCTTTAATCCCAACACTTGTGAGGCAGACAGGCAAATCTCTGAGTTCAAGGTCAGCTTGGTCTACAGAGCGAGTTCCAGTACAGCCTCCAAAGCTACAAAAAAAAAACACACCAGGCCGGGCGGTGGTGGCCCACGCCTTTAATCCCAGCACTAGGGAGGCAGAGGCAGGCAGATCTCTGTGAGTTCCAGGCCAACCTGGTCTCCAGAGCAAGTGCCAGGATAAGCTCCAAAGCTACACAGAGTAACCCTGTCTCAAAAAAACAAATAATAATAATAATAATAATAATAGTAATAGTAATAATAATTTATTCTGGGATCTTAGACACTTGGAATTGCCTGTCCCCTCCAAGTGTGCAGGGCTGGGCTCTCAGGGCAATAAGATATATAGATAAAGATATAGATATTTAAGGTGAAGAACTGATGAAGTTTCTTCACTTTAAACGACGAGGTGAGGAAATGACAAAGTTTCTAGCCAGGAGTAGAATAAAGGGAGTCTAAGTAAGTGCTTATGCCATACCTTCCCACATTCTAACTTATCAGAGCTGCCAGCAAGTAGCTGCTGAGGGATACAAGCTAGAAAGAGATGCATGTGGGAACTATGGGGCAGCCAGGACACTGGATGCTTTTGTTTGTTGTGTTTTAGGCACCACCCGACTTGGAGACCTTTGGGAAGAACCTTCCGCTGGCTACTTTTTAAAATGTATGTCCAAATTCAGGATCCCAAAGGAGCTTTATTTTCTTGGTAATGTGGTTTCTTGGAGTAGTTTTTGTTTGCTTGTTTTATTTTTTACAATTAATACAGCCCCCACCCCACCCCCCCAAAAAGGGAAAAGATGAAAAAGAAACAAGAAGTGATGGATGCCTTTAACTTCTATCAGATTTTGCTTCAGGGCTGCCGTATGAGCGTCTTAGAGGCTGCAGACATTTGACCGGGTTTCAGGGCTCAGAGTCAGAAGCACAAAAGCAGAAATGTCCCTTTCTCCTTGGCAAAGGGGAGGGTCAGGTGCCCCGCCCTCTCCCTCCTCCTGGCCCCCAGCTACGGTCAGCTGCTCCCACACTCAGTTAAAGATTACCACTCTAGCCTGAACAAGCCCCATAGCCAGACCCACCCCCTCTTCCTCATTCTCTTGGCTAAACCCAAGGGGCTTTGGGCCAGGTCAGGATAGAATTTCCGTGGCAACAGGCATCCAAAAGGCCACCAAGCACTCTACATTGTCTCTTGTAGCAGAGCGTTGAGTAGCTAGGGTGTAAAAGATGCCCACATGCCAGGCTGGGCAGCCTGTTGATAATGGAGAATCTAGCTAAACCCTGCTTACTTTGCCTCGAGTTGCGCCTTCACGGTTAAGAAGGAAGCTGAAGGCACGCAATGCAGACCTCGTGGGAATGACTGACTGCAGAAAATGACAATGCGCGTGTACTGTCAGCTCTCCACAGCTTGTATGTCAGGCAGGACCAACTCACACGCAGCGAGCGCCTGGCGGGCCCAGCAAGAAAAGGCCAGGACAGAGCCCAGACTGAGCCTCCAGGGCAACGAAGGGTGGGGGAGTGGCAGCTAAACAAAAGCGGGAAAAATAGAAGAACATTCCTCCAGCTGTCGAGTAAAGGTTCCAAAAATAGCTGACGTCGGCCTGTTGGAGAGGAGGGACCAGAGCGCGCGGGGATTGGAGCGAAGGGGAAATGGAGGCCTCTCCTCCTTGCCTTTGTCTGAGCCGGGACCGCGAGGTGACCCTCCCCTGCCTAGGGCAGCAGCAGGCCGCTCCGGCCCCTCTGGGTCGCTCGTTACCTCCAAGGGCGCAGGGCAGTCAGGATACCTCACTCGGGATCCAGGCACACCCCCAAAAAGCTATCTCCCGAAAAACCTGATTAGCCCCAGCCCTGAGGGGACCCAGCAACCATGCCCCAGGCCACCAGCTGCCACTGTCCCCTACACCGAACCCCTGCGCCTGCAGCAGCCTGGGCGCGCCCAGCGCGGGATCCAGGAATGAGGCCACCGCCCAGCCCTTTGCGACCCGCACGCCGCCGTTCCCCAGCCGCCGGCGTGTAGCTAGCAGTACTCCGGGGTCCCCCCTCCCGGGACGTCGCCACGTCGCAGTTCTACAAGCGCGCCCGCCCCCCTGGTGCGGGACTCACAGTGGCGCCGTGGCTGCTCCGGCCAGCTGGGGACAGTCAGGGCGGCCGGTGCCCAGGCTCGCGCCGAGCCAGGAGCTTTGCAGAGCGAGTGCACCGCCCTCAGGTAGCCGGCCATCCCGAACACGCGAGGTCGAGGTCCGAGCGCGTAGCTGCACCAGGCTGTGCGGAGGGGACTTGGCTGGCCCTGGTGGCCGGGGCGGAGCTGCGGAGCCCGCCGCCCCATTGGGTCTCACCCGGGAGAAGGCGGGTCCAGGGCCGGGGCAGGAGCCTGTCTGCCACCCTTAGGCCTGTTTCAGAGCTCGGGCCGCTCCAGAGCTGAGCCCGCGCTTTCCGGGGGCCTCAGTCCATCACAGAAGGAGCAGAAGCCAGTGAGACCGATTCGGGCCGCGGGGGCTCACGGCTGCAAGACACCCGGCTTCCACCAGGATGTCAGCAGCGACACGTCGCCTTAATCCACTACGTCCTTCGCGTTTGCCTGACTGATCTACCGAGGCGCTTTCATCAAGTCAACTGATAAGCTTTGCGTTCTTGAACCAAGACCCTGGCATCTAGGGTCTCCTCCAGGTAGCGCTCAGATGGGTGGATTAACCAGGACCAAGAGTTGAAATTTCGAGTGCGGTGGAGACAAGAGGATCATGAGTTCTGCTCATGAGTTCAAGGCCAGCCTGGGCTACATGAGACCCTGCCACATAAACAAAATAAAGCAAAGGGTTGAAATGCCCCTTTTGTTCCTCATTAGACCAGACTTCTAGCCACCAAAGTCCCTTAGCATGGCCAGAATCTGTTTCCTCTGGGCCTAAGAGCGCTGCCAGGAGACTAATGTGACATTATGTATGTAAAAGGTTTGAGATACAGATACCCTTCACAGTGCTGCGCAAGTTAATTACATTCTATGCCAGGAGTTATGCAGTCCTGAAGGACAGCCCATATCTCCTATATCCTAGGCAAAGGTCCAGCCACCACCGGGCCCAACAGTTCCTATTTTGCCTGTTTGCATGGAAAAACAAACAAGAAAACTGGCACAGATAGCCGAGCGGTGGTGGCGCACACCTTTAATCCCAGCAGATTGGGAGGCAGAGGCAGGCGGATCTCTGTGAGTTCGAGACCAGCCTGGTCTACAAGAACGAGTGCTAGGAAAGCCCCCAAAGCCACAGAGAAACCCTGTGTCAGAAAACCAAAATGAAAAAGAAAACTGGCACAGACAACTTAAATCCATCACTGCCCATTTTCTTGAAGTAAGGCTCACCAAAGGCTGGGCTTTATGTCTCAAAATCTAACAAACCCACCCCAGCTTTTCCAATCACATCAAATGAGAGCAACCTTTCTGCCCTGTGCTCCCAGATCTCACTTGAAGACCAGCACTGCCATGTGGAGCTGGGCCAGGAAAGTGACCTTGAACCGCTAACATCAAAGCTTCGCTCCTGGAGTCTCAGTCTGGCAAAGCCACAGCTCTACCTCTGGGATCCAGTAGAGGATGTATGCAAGAAGAGGTTACTTTGGGTCCCTCCAGAGTCTGAGGCCTCAATCAGAGGAAGGCCTGGTTCAGGGCAGCATGTTCCAGAACAGCCTGAGAGCCTTTTTACTGGGCTCACAGTTCTCTTGCCTGAAACTCTGGTAAAGACCACGGAGGCTGCTGGCTTTGGCTTTCATGCCATCCTGACACTATCAGGTCCCCGGGCTTCAGGATCCACTCTTGCAAGGTTGGAGAACAAACCAATCAGATGCAACTGCCCAAACTGCCACTGCTAGAAGGATGACAATTGCTGATCATCCCCACAAGCAGCTTCCGGTTTCCCCTATGTAGGGGACAGGGATCTCAGAGTCCTGGCAGGTCACTACTGCAGCCTCAGTGTGCTGTAGACTCTGGTGTTTGTCTGCTGAGGGACCAAAGTAGAAGTCTTTGTGTTTTTTATAAACACAGCATCAGTTGGGGGCAGCTGAGGCAAGGTTACTTTTTAAAATTTTTTTTTTCAAGACAGGGTTTCTCTGTGGCTTTGGAGGCTGTCCTGGCACTTGCTCTTGTAAACCAGGCTGGTCTCAAACTCACAGAGATCAGCCTGCCTCTGCCTCCCGAGTGCTGGGATTAAAGGTGAGCACCACCACACCACCGCCCGGCGTTTTTTTGTTTTGTTTTGTTTTGTTTGCAAGGTGACTTTTTAAACTGACCCTCGTTGCATGCTCCAACTACCATCCCACACAGTGATTGTGATTGTGAGGTAGCTGGTTTTAGCCGAGCTCAGGGAGATTAGGCCACTAGTTGAAAGTGTTGGAAATTGAATCTACATCCATCCTCTGGAAGAAGTACTCTTAACCTCTGAGTCATCTCTCCAGCCCCACATGCATGGTAACTTTTGACCCTGAAGGTTTTGCCTGGCATGGTATTTAAGAAAAATGGGGTTAAAGTCTCCTATTTAAAGTCAATGAGTTAGGATGGTGTGTGTGTGTGTGCGCGCGCGCGCATGCTTGTACCTACCTGTGTGTAAGGGTGGAGCATGCATGCTACATCATGGGTATGGAGATCAAAGACGACCTTGCATGGCAGTCCTCCCACCACCTTATTTGAGGCAGGGTGTCTCTTATTTGTCATTGCTTACAGGCATTCTCCTACCTCTGCCCTGCATCTCATCACAGAAGCACCGAGTTACAAACATGCACTACAGTGCGTGGCTGGGCTCTATGGAGTCAGCACAGGTGCCCACACTTGTATATCTAACCCTTTACCCATCGGGCCATTCCTCCATCCCACATTTTTAAACTTAAACCCCATTTCATGACTGAGTCAAAGCTACATACGGTTCTCTGTAGAGGGACTAAAATGCCTTCATTACTCTTAGAATTCAATGTGTATAGACGCAATCAACACAGATCCAAGGACCAGAGGAAAATCCCAAGAGGCGCTTCCTTCTTTATTGCATTTTATTACTGTTATTTGTTGTTGTCTTTAAACAAGGTCTTGTGTAGCCCAGGCCGGCCTCAAACTTACTATGTACTGGAGACTGACCGTGAACTCCTGATCCTCCTGCCTCCACTTCCCAGGGCTGAGATTGATTCTGAGAGGAGTTTTGATGCACATGAGACATCCAGCAAGAAGAAAATCCCCTGTGCTGGAGGAGCATACTTGGGGAGTGTGTTATGTGGGTGGAATATCCACCAAGAATGTGGAGAGTCCAGACCACAGCCTGACAGAGGGGTGTCTCAAGCTTCATCCTACACTTCAGGCACGTGTTTTGTGGTGTGCTCGTAAGCAAAGGGTAGGCTCCCAAAACAGAGATAAAGATGTGAGGCCTGAGTCCCTGGGCCAAAGACAAGTCTGACATGGGTCCTGGCAGACTTCCAAAAAGGACAGGATTGCAGAGATGGCGTAGCAGCTGCCTGAACACAGGCCTGGCAGGAGAGGAGTTGGAGTGAGTCAGACCTCCCCCTGGAAGGCTGAAGAATGACAGTGCCATTATTAGAAAGTGGAAAACAGGAGGCGAATGTTGATAGCTGAGCGAGCTATTTATGGTGCTCTCCTCAGTCTGTCCTGTGCCTGTTTCCAGAACCTTCTCTCTGAAGCCTAGCTCCAGCAGTCACTCAGCAGCTCAATTCCTGCAGAAGCTCTCCCATGGACCAGTACAACAACAGCTGGGTAGCTCTGTCCCCTGTGCCTGCGCTGCCTCTTACCAAGTCAAATAGCTGCTTTCCACATCCACAGCCCAATCCAACTTCTGCTTGGGGGATGCTGTGGCCTGTATCCGTGTGTCCCCACAATTCAGATGCTCACGATTATTCTCATGGTGATGGTGTCTTTGGGACATAATTACATCATGAGGACCACGTGTCATGAATGAGATTAGTGACCTTTTAAGAAGTCTCATGAGACAGTTGACCTCTCCAGTGTAGGGGCATGGAATTGAAGAGGACCTCACAAAGCAGCAAATACACTAGCACCTGGATCTTTTATTTTATTTTAAAAGACTTATCCGTGTGTGTGTGTGTGTGTGTGTGTGTGTGTGTGTGTGTGTGTGTGTGTGTGCTCGAACATGCATTCAAGTGCTTTGGCGGCACATATGAAGGTGCACTACCTGAGTAGGCCAGAAAGAATCATCAAATCCCCTGGAACTAGAGTTGCAGATGGTTCTGATCTGCCATGTGTGGGTGCTGGGAACCAAATCCCTCTCCTCTGTAAGAGCAGCAGGTGCTCTTAACTGCTAGGCCTTCTCTCTAGTCCAGTGATTATTACTACTGTTTTAAGATAGGGTTTCAGGTACCCTGGGCTAGCCTCGGCCTGGCGATGTAGCTGAAGATGGCCTTGAACTCCTGATCTTTGTGCTTCCACCTCCCAAGTGCTGGGATGTTGGTGGTGCATCATCACCTTGCCACTTTATTTGGCTCTGGGGAGTCAAACCCAGAACCTCGGGCATGCTTGGCAAGCACTCTATCAACTGAGATACACCCCAATCTCTGATTCCAACTTTGTAAAAATGGATAAAAATGAGGTTTAGAAGCAAAGTTAGGGGTGAAATTGATGTTACTGTCTGTTTTGATTTTTTTTTTTTTTTTTGAGATAAGGCCTCAAATTTCTGATCTTTCTGCTTCCACACAGTGCTGGGAGATGTTGAAATACCAATGGATTTCATGAACATTTTGTTGCCTAAATTAATCCTAAACATTCCTAAATCCAGTGAGCAAGAGTCAAACAAAGAGAAATGGTTGACAGCTATTAACATGGGCCAGATGCAACATTACTAGGTTGGCAGGAGACTCCTAGATTATAGAGTTTCTGCCAACTTGCAGATGGAATTGGAATCATTAGGGTCTCATTGCCGAGAGTCAGAGCTTCTGGGAACTTCATTCCCATAGCTGCAAATGGGGAGTAATGGTGCCAACTCCTGGGAGAGTTCTGGGAACTAAATGAGCTTCCAGCACAGTACCAGGTGCACAGAGGGCATGGGCTGGGCCTGTGACTTGCCTAGGGATGGACCAGAGGGCACATTCCTTCCTGAGAGGACCTTAATCTCCGGGGGTGTGAGGGAGATGGATATGTAAACAGTTATTTCAAAATATAGTGAATATGGTCCAGAGAGTGCTGGCTGGAGTAGTGTCTTAAAGGCAACCCCATAGCATCCCTCCATTTTGAAATTCATGGACCCTCAAATTCAGCGATTTCACTTGCAGGAATAATCACCAGGGGTAAGAGACACAGGATATGAGGCTACTCAAAGCACTGTGCGGACACAGGCCTGTAATCTCAGGGATTTGGTAAGGCTTAAACAAAGGATTGTCAAAACTTCAAAGCCAGTCTAGGATACATAAAAAGTTCCAGGATACACTGAGCTACAAAGTGAGAGAGGAAAAAGAAAATTAAGTTAGCAAGAAGCCTCAGTGGGTCATGGTGCCTGCTGCCAAGCCTAATAACTTGACTATGAGCCTCAAGCCCCACAAGGTGCAAAGAGAGAATCAATTTCTGCAAGTTGACCTCTGACCTACACATTTGTGGCATCACACACAGAGCATTACATGTATAGATACATATAAACATGTACATCTAAACAAATAAGGAAGTGAGAGATGGAATACATGCAAAAAAATCAGGAAGTGAGCCGGGCAGTGGTGGCACACGCCTTTAATCCCAGCACTCAGGAGGCAGAGGCAGGCAGATCTCTGTGAGTTCAAGGCCAGCCTGGTCTACAAGAGCAAGTGCCAGGATAGGCTCCAAAGCTACACAGAGAAACTCCGTCTGGAAAAAACAACAACAAAGAGCACTTTCTGATCCTTCAGAGGACTTCAGTTCCCAACACCATCAACCATCATCAGGTGCCTCCTCACAACCAGCTCCAAGATATGTAATGTCTCTGGCCTCTAAGGGCATCTGCAGTCACATGTACAAACACACACATATATACACATAATTTAAAATAATATAAATACAATGAAAAAAATTAAAGGCTAGCCTAGTGGCTGGAGAGATGACTCAATAGTTAATAGCACTTATTGCTCTTGCCAAGGACCCCCATTCAGTTTCTAGCAGCCACATGGTGGCTCACAAACATTCCTAACTCCAGTTCCAGGGAGATCTGATGCCCACTTCTGACTTCTATGGGTACCAAAAACACAAGGCAAAACATATGATTTTTATTTATTTTAGTGTTTTATTTTTTTATTTTGTTTTTTGAGACAGCGTTCCCCTGTATTGCTTTGGACCCTGTCCTGGAACTCTGTAGACCAGGCTGGCCTCGAACTCACAGTTCCACCTGCCTCTGCCTCCGAGTGCTGGGATTAAAAGTGTGTGCCACCAACGGCTCTGTGGTTAAGAGCACTGGCTGTTCTTCCAAAGGACCTGGGCTCAATATCCAGCACCCACATGGGAGTTCAAGATTGTCTGGAACTCCAGTTCCAGGGATTGTGACACCCTTACACAGACACACACTCAAACAAAATGCCAATGCACACAAAATAAAAATTTAAAAATGTTTTTAAAAAACTGAAAATTTGTTTTCAAACCTTTTACTTTCATTCTTTTCTTGAGACAGTATGCCTGGCACTCTTTCTTTCTTTTGTTCACCTTATCACATGTTCTGTGTGTATGCACTTATAACTGAGTTGGCTATATTTCTTCTTTCGTTTGTTTGCAGTACTCGGGATAAACTTAGAGCTTCATATCTGCTAGGCAAGTGTTCCGTTGCAGAGCTTAATTCCTAGCCCAAGTCTTTTTTGTTTTGTTTTCATTTTTTTGAGGCAGGGTTTCTCTGTAGCCTTGGCTGTCCAGAAACAAGCTCTGTAGATCAGGTTGGCTTCGAATTCGAAGAGATCTGTCTGCCTCTGCTTCCCGGGTGCTGGAATTAAAGGTGTACACCAGCAATCACCAAATTTTTCTCTCTCTCTCTAAAGATTTAATTTATTATGTATACAATGTTTTGCCTGCATGTATGCCTATAGGCCTGAAAAGGGCACCAGACTTCATTACAGATGGTTGTGAGCCACCATGTGGTTGCTGGGAATTGAACTCAGGACCTCTGGAAGAGCAGTCAGTTCTCTTAACCTTTGAGCCATCTCTCCAGCCCCAAATTTTTCTCTTTTAAGGGTCAATTGGACCTTTGCTTTTTTGTTTATCGACTTTTGTTTTTTTGAGACAGAGTTTCATATAGCCTAGGATGGTTTCAAACTCACTATGAAACTAAAAATGACCTTCAACTACCTATCCCCCTGAGCTAGGATTACGGGAGTATGCTACCACCCCTGGTTTTGTTTGTTTTGGTTTGGTCTTCATTTTGTTGTGATGGTAGTTGTTTTGTTTTATTTACTTAATTTATTTGGATTTTTTTTTTCAAGACAGGATTTCTCTGTGTATCACTGGCTGTCCTAGAACTCCCTATGTAGACCAGGCTGGCCTCACATTCACAAAGGTTAGCCTGCCTTGTCTCCAGAGTTCTGAGACCTGTGCCACCACTCCTGGCCATTCAGATTGCTTTCAAATACAACCCAGGACCACCTTCTCAGGAGTGGCAGGGCCACAGTGAGCTGGACCCTATCATGGCAACCATTAATCAAAAAAAAAAAAAAAAAATGCCCCACAGACATGCCCACAGGCCAAACTGATGGAGGTAATTGCTCAATTAAGATAACCATCAGCAAAAACTGCTGAAGAGATGGCTCAATGGTTAAGAGCACTAACTATTCTTCCAAAGGAAGAACCTGACAACCATGGCAAAACACCAATGCACATAAAATAAAGACAAATAAATTAAAACAAAACAAAACATATATCTATATCGTTTTCCTAGATGGGTGTGGTGGTGCATCCCTTTAGTCCCAGCACTCTGGAGGCAGGGATTTATCTCTGTAGGTTCAATGCCTGTCTGTTCTACAGAGCCCAGGACAGCCAAGGCTGTCACTCTGAGAAGCGCTGTCTTGAAAAGCCCCCCTCCCCACCCAGAAAGAGGAAAGAACTAAAAATTTCCTCTTCCCAGATATGTCTAGGTTTGTGTCCAGTAAACAGAAACGAACCAACACTACATGTGCATGGTTGCCCTGAGAGGCCAGAGGGCGCTCAATGCCCTGGAACTAGAATATACAGGCCTTGAGCCTCCCAGGGCGCTGGGAACCAAGCCTAAATTAAGCCCTCTGCAAGAGCAACAAGTGTTCTTAGGTGCTGAGCCATGTCTCCAGGACCCCAATACCTTATTTCAGATGTGGTCTCTTTCTTTCTGCTTTAAGCTTGAGAACCATTTTATCAGAGTTCGAGAGGAAAACAACAGGACAAGGAAGCTGTAAATCTCACCAGCTGTGGGGATGAGGGAGATGGAGAAGACGATCGGAGCAGAGAAGCACCTTTTCTGTTAGCAGCTAGGAAAGCAAGCAGTTTTAACAATGGCGGTGGGATGGGGGTCTCCAGAGAAAGAATGAGAGCGTCCAGTGTGTCGGGACAGGCATGCCTAGGGTTTTCATTAGTAACCAAAGACATAGACGGGTAGAGGAGAAATTAGAACTCAGAAAATCAGGCTTGGGGGGGGGAGCGTATCTGTAAATAACTGCCTCCTCTGATCTTTTCGAGGGGTGATTAAATAAATAAAATCTGTTACAAAGAAGCCTAGCCTAGCAGCCAGACATTGGGGCAGGCATTATTTCAGCTGGGTTGCTTACTGTATTAATGTGTCACATTGCCACAACAAATGCCCACAATCTGCTTGGCCTCAACAGTAGACATGTGTTTGAATAGTCCTGGGGCTTTCTGGCAGGGTTGGTTGCCCCAGGCCTGTCTCTGGCTATGTCATTACTCTGTTGCCTTCATGTGGCTTCCCTTTGGGCTCCTTTAACATCCTTCATTGACTTCTTTTTTTAGAGACTTATTTATTATTTATACAGCATTCTGCCACCATGTATGTCTGCATGCCAGAAGAGGGCACTGGATCTCATTATAGATGGCTGTGAGCCACCATGTGGTTGCTAGGATCTGAGCTCATGACCTCTGGAAGAGAAGTCAGTGCTCTTAACCTCTTAATCTCTCCAACCCCCCCCCTTTTTTTTTTTTAACTAGAAATTGACAAATTAAGCTAGGCAGTGGTGGTGCACACCTTTAATCCCAGCACTCGGGAGGCAGAGGCAGGCAGAGTACATCTATACAGTGATGTTATTTACAAGAACCAAGTTGAATAATTAATGAAGCTTATTAACATATCCATTACTTGAAACTTTTGCTTGTTTTTGGTTGGGGTTGTTTTCTTTTGTTTTGAGACTCTGTGGCACAAGCTGGCCTACAACTCACTATGTATCCCAGGCTGGCCTCAATTTCATAGTAGTCTTCCTGTCTCAGCCTCCCAAGATACCCTGCTCCCTAGATGGTTCTATTTTACTTTATTTTTCTCTGAGACAATCCTGAGTGGTCTGGAACCTACTATGTAGACCAGGCTATCCTAGAACTCAGAGAGCTCCACCTCTGCCTGTGAGTACTGAGGCAGGCATCTCTATGTCCAGCCTTAGATGGGTTTGGGTTTTTGTTGTTGTTTGTTTGTTTGAGACAAGGTCTTACTGTGTATCCCTGGCTGAACTGCAACTCACTCTGTAG
Source organism: Cricetulus griseus (assembly GCF_003668045.3). NCBI lineage: Eukaryota > Metazoa > Chordata > Mammalia > Rodentia > Cricetidae > Cricetulus > Cricetulus griseus. The sequence continues at coordinate 117,471,779 of NC_048596.1, read as the reverse complement.
ACCAAGTTGGCCTCAAGCTTACAGAGATCCACCTGCTTCTGCCTCCTGAATGCTAGGACTAAAGGCCTGTACCACCACCCAGCTGCCTTGAGCTCTCAAACTCACTCTAGCTGAGGATGGCCTTGAACCCCTGATCCTCCCTCCTCCACCTCTGAAGTGTGAGACTATAGGCTTGTACCACCATACCCAGCTAGGCACTGTCTTGAGTTGAGTTGATCTCAACTCCTAGTTAATAATTGATTAATTTAGAAGTGTCAACTTAATGACACAGTGGATCATTAACTCCAAGACAGTCTTGCTTATCCACTAAAATTTCCTAGGGCTGCCAGGATGGCTCAGTCAGTAAAGATGCTGTAATGCAGCCTGATGACTGGAGTTTGATCCTCAGATCCCACCAGGTAACAGGAGAGAACCTATCTTGGAGCATTGTCCTGTGACCTCCACAAATGTGTTGTGATATGTGTCCACCTGCACTAACACATGCACATACTTTAAAAATTAAAAATTGCTAAGCAGTGGTGGCATATACCTTTAATCTCAGCACTCCAGAGGCAGAGGCAGGAGGATCTCTGTGAGTTCCAGACCAGCCTGGTCTACAAGAGCTAGAAAAGCCACAGAAAAACCCTGTCTCAACACCCCCCCCCAAAAAAAAGTAAGTTCCAGGACAGCCAGAGCTACACAGAGAAACCCTGTCTCAAAAATAAATAAATAAATAAATAAATAAATAAATAAATAAATATTAAGGGGGAAAAGTTCTCTAAAGGCCTAGGGTTAGGGTCTAGTCTATGTCTCGGGTGTATAGCATTTGTTAGGCCTCTGGGGCAGTTTATTTTATTATTATTTTATGTGTGTGGGTGTTTTGCCTGCATGTATGTCTGTGCACCATATTCTGCTTGGTGCCCTCAGGGGTCAGAAGAAGACATCAGATTCTCTGAAACTAGAGTTATGGGTGGTGGTGAGAGCTGAACCCAGTCCTCTTAACAGCTGAGCCGTCTCCCCAGCCCCCAGGATGTTTTACAAACCCACAATAATTTTACTGTATGTGACTAAGATCAACATCAGCGCTAGATTACAGCTGAAGCCAGGGCTGGCTTCAGGAAGGAGAGTGGTTAAGCTGCCTCCCCAAGGTCAGTATCCCGTTATGACATTCTTCTCCATCAGTAAACTAATGGCTAAGAGGGGACTCCAGCCTCACTCCAGATGGTTGTCTTGAAGACAGTTGCTTACCTTCTCTGCAGCTCATTTTATCGAGTATAAAATAGTTAGAGTAAAATAGGCTGCACCAACCAAATGGTAAATGTGTAAGAGCTAAATGAGAACTTGGACAGAGAGGGGCATGACCAGCGCTATACCATCAACCATGGCTCCATCATTCTCCCCTGTAAAGTGTAGGATCAGTAAGATTTGAACATTCAAAGTGGCTCACTTGGACATTGGAGTCGGGAGACCCCAAAGGCTTGTCCACCTGGGGCAGATGGAGTATACAGAAACTTGTGAGATGGGGGAAAGACAAACCTCCTGGAGTCCATTGTCTTCTGTCCTTTGCCTCCTCTCCACCCTCCACAGTGCAGCTCCCTCCCTTCCTCCCCACCCCTTCCAACTCCTCCTCCCCACTTCTGAGACTTGGTCTCATTTTGTAGTCCAGGATGGCTTCACACACCTAGTCTTCCTGTGTAAACCTTCCCGAGTGCTGAGATTACAAGCACCTGCCACTGGGCCCATTCACCTGTCTAAGGTCCCACCTGCTCCTCACAGTGGGGTGGGGGGTGGGGGAATGAAAGTCCCAGCACAGGAGCTTAAAGACAGGCGGCCAGACTTCTTTGTTGTTCGTTTGTTTTGAGACAGGGTCTACCTTGGAACTCACTATTCAACCCCCCTCATCCCACCCCAGTTCTGGGATCAAAGGTGTGCACCCCCACACCCAGCAGCAGTCAGACTTCTTGGGAATGGAGGCGCTGCCGGCTCTCCTGAGCCTGCACAGTTGGGCTCCAGGCACAGCGCCCACCAGAGCCTCTTCTCAGGAGCCAGTGATCATGTGGAGTATCAGCCCCATGGCAACAGAAGAGTGCCACCAGCAGGCTTCACGTGCTTCAGCGCGGGTGGGGGTGGCTGCTCCTCCCCTGGGACACAGCACAAAAGGTGACCTTTTTCTTTCCTGGCTCCAGAGGGACTTAGCATTCTCATTGTAGGCACCTCCCCCTACTCCAGAGCAGCAATCCCAGCAACGCATCAGGAGAGCTCTGTGGCCAGCCAAGTCCCCTAGTCAGGTGTTCCCAAGGTCATCCAGACAGCCAGGAGAGCAGTAGTTGGGGGTGGCTGCTGCTACTGCCCCATGACACCTGCATTCTTGGGTGAGGAAACACCCATCAGCCCTCCCCGGTGGGGTTCAGATCCTGACTGCAAACCAGCCCCCGATCCCATTTTACTTCTCCCCACCAAGTCTCTCTCTGCAAAGGTACATAACCGGGGCCTTGTTCCAGAATGATCTCACTAAGGGCTCACACAAACCCTCTGAAGCAGAGACTATTCTTATCCTAGTCCGTTCTGTGGTTGAGGAACATGAGCTAGAGGACAGCACTGTCTTGCCCACCACCAGATGATGCTCCAGATTTCAACCCAACAGCCATCTGTGGAACTAAGACCTGTCCATTCACCAGTGCATTTCTGTTCCTCTTTTCTGTCTCCTTCTCATGACAGCCTCAGCTTCCATACCACTACCTGCGCTCCTGATATGTTGATTGCCACTAAACATTCTCAGCAAAGTCACAGTAGCAGAAGACATGGTCTGAAAGGATTGCTTCAATAAATACCATAACCTTAGTGACTCAGGAGGAAAAAGGACCATAACCTTAGCAACCTGGGAGGAAAGGGTTTACTTCATGTTACAGCTGAAGCCAGAACAAGAACCTGGAGGTATAAACTGAAGCAGAGGCCACAGAGGAACACTGTTTACTGGCTTGCTTTCCATGGCTCTCTCAGCTTGCTACAAAACCCAGGACCATTGCTGGCAGTGGTGATGCACACCTTTAATCCCAGCACTCTGGATGCAGAGGCAGGCCATGAGTTCAAGGCCAGCCTGGTATACAGAGTTAGTTCCAGAGCAGCCAAAGATACAGAGAGAAACCCTGTCTTGGAAAAACAAAACAAACAACCCATCTGCCCACCATGGTCTGGGCTTTCCCACATCAATCACTAATCAAGAAAATGTCCCAAAACACTTGACTACAGACCAATCAAATGGAGGCATTTTCTCGACTGAGCTTCCCTCTTCCCAGATGATCCTAGCCTGTGTCAAGATGACAAAAATGCCCAACCAGCTCATACCCAGAGGCAGTTGGAGGAAGAAGTAACACAGGAGATGAGACAGTTCCCACAAGCATCCGAGCCCACATGCATCTTGGTAAGTTCCTTGAGTGCCAGTTAATGCCTACAACCTGAAACAGTTTTCAGCTGTCGTTGTTGCAGGCCTGGCCACCAGGGGGCGACACTCTCCCTCTTCTGGTTCTATGACAGCTCCCCAGGGCCCCAGCAACCCCATGAAGGTTTCTGACTGTCATTCTTCCCTACTTGTGAGCAGTGGTTGAGCCCACACATCTGCTGTCATTCAGCACTCAGTGACCTCACTTTCAGAATGAGGAAGCTAGTTAGTTATTTGTCACCAAAAAGATCAAGAATTCCTGATCCTGGTCAATGGTTTATTTTTGGTTTTGAGTTTTTTTATTGTTGTGTGTGTGTGTGTGTGTGTGTGTGTGTGTGTGTGTGTGTGTGTGTGTGTGTGTGTTCATGTTACAAGCTCTCTGGAGTGGGGGGAATCCTTGCAGTTGGCCTCCTACAGTCAATACAGACCTGAGTATTCACTGCAAGTGTCAGCTATTTGCCTTTTTGTTTGTTGTTGTTTTTGTTTTAGAGACAGTGCCTCACTGTGTAACCCTAATTGTCCTGGCACTGGGTCTGTAGACAAGCCTGGCCTTGAATGCACAGAGATCCACTTGCTTATGCCTCCCAAATGTGGGGATTAAAGGTGTGTATACCATGCCTGTCTTAAAATTTTTTTATTACATTTCTTTCTTTTTTTCCCCTCACAAAAGCATCTCTCTGTGTAGCCCTGGCTGTCCTGGAACTCCCTCTGTAGACTGAGCTGGCCTCAAACTCAGATAGATCTAACTGCTTCTGCCTCCTGAGTGTTGGGATTAAAGGCGTTTTTTTCTTAAAATTTTTTAAGTTTTTAAAAATTTTGTGTGGGGGTGTATGTATATGTTAGTGCAGGATATTTATTTTTTATGTTTCTGGGTGTTTTACCTGTGAAGACACGGATTTAAATGAGTCCACCAGACCCAAGATAAATGATAAATAGGTGTTTATTAGGGAAGAACTTACACGGATAAGAGTAGATAACCGCCACAGTCTCCCTGCTCCAGAAGATGCAGTCTCTGCCCTTCCGATGGTCTCTGAAACCCCAGCTGTCACTTCTGCTTTGCCTTCTTCAGGCTTGGCCAGAGGCACCTTTACCAGATGAGCCACCTCACTGGCACCGTCTATTTTCCTTTAAGCCAGATTTACCTCTACAATAATTTAGATCTGAGCCATATGTTGGTGGTGCACGCCTTTAATCCCAGGACTTGAGAGGCAGAGGCAGGCAGACCTCTGTGAGTTCAAGACCAGCCTGGTCTACAAGAGCTAGTTCCAGGACAGCCTCCAAAGCCACAGGGAAACCCTGTCTCGAAAACCAAAAGAAAAAAAAATTAGATCTGAGTTTTATTAGGAGGCAAATAAATTTTATCTCTGACCTAGCTTGTCAAATTGGGAAGAATACGATTCTGTAGAAGATTTAGTGGCTTTCACTCTTTGCTGTATAATTTAATGTTGTTAACTAAGAACACTGCATGTAGGCTTCGTGTATAGCTCAGTGACAGACCACTTGCCTAGCATGCATGATGCCCTGGGTTTTATCTCCAGCACCTCAAAAGGAGGTCGGGGATCATGTCTATATTAGTCAGGCAGAGTCAGAAAAGTGCAAACAGCAACTGTTGGAGTTCAGACATCTCTCTCCAAGATCCAGGCCCAGCTAGCGGGACAGGTGCCAAGATTCTCAGGCAAGGCCTCTTGGCATGCGGACCCATGAAGATGGGGGGTGGGGTGGGGCAAGGCTTGGAAATGCCCTGGCAGGAGGAATGCTGAGTTTGTTTTCTTGCCAGAGGCAGGCACAGGATGTACCCAACTCAGCAAGCTCCCCACTCCAGTGCAAATAGACAGAGACTCTGTGGGGCCCTAAGCTTCCATGGCTACTGGCAGGGAGGGGGTTGTTTCTAGGAAGGTGGAAGCAGGGACTGAGTTTGGAGAATGGGTTGCTCATGGGGAAGGAACTTCAGCTAGATTTCAGCCGGGCCTGGTACGATGCCTCTGCAGGGAAGGGTACTTGTACCAAGCCCAATCATCTGAGTCCCACCCCCAGGCCCTACACGGTTGAAGGGGAGAGCTACTGCTGCATTCCTGTCACCTTCACAGCTGCTGTGTCGTTCCCTCCCATAAATCAATAGAAGTCATTGAAGGTTTTTAATTGCTCAGACAGGCCTTGAACTGTAGCTTTTCGGTAGGAGCCTCTTAATAGCTGGGAGTCCAGCTCAGGTACAGATGCCCTAGGTGAGGACATCTCAGAAAAAGGAAGGTGTCCTAAACAAAAGCAGCAAGATGAACTATGAACACTTGGACTGGGGATATGCCTTGCTTGCTAGAGTGCTGGCTTATTATGCAAGACGCTCTGGGTTCAATCCCGACAGCCCCTTAAAACTGAGTATAGTGGCACCGCACTGGACGGTGGTGGTGCACACCTTTAATCCCAGCACTTGGGAGACAGAGGCAGATGGATCTCTGTTAGTTCAAGGCCAGTCTGGTCTACAAAGTGAGTTCCAAGACAGCTAGGACTACACAGAGAAACCATGTCTTGAAAACTACCACCCAGCACCCCCCTCAAAAAGAAAAATCCCAGCACTTGGGAGACTGAGACAAGAGAAGTTATGGATGGGAGCTGGAGAGGTGGCTCAGTGGTTAAGAGCACCGACTGCTCTTTCAGAGGTCCTGAGTTCAATTCCCAGCAACCACATGGTGGCTCACAACCATCCATTATGAGATCTGGTGCCCTCTTCTGGTGTGCAGATATACATGGAAGCAGAATGTTGTATACATAATAAATAAATAAAATCTAAAAAAAAGAAGTTACGGATGGTTGTGAGTCACCATGTGGGGCCTGGTAATAGATCTGCAAAAATAACAAGTATTCTAAACCACTGAGCCACCTTTCCAGCCCCACTGTTGTTGGTTTTTGAGATAGGGTCTCATGCTGTCCTAGGCTGGCCTTGAACTCACTATTTGCTTGCCTCAGTAAACCTAAAAGTGAAACAAAATAGCATCACCAACCGCAAAGAAAGCCCCTGGTCAAAGCTTATGAAAGACCAAGATCAAAGTGCCCTTGACAACCCCAAAGGCCCCAGGAGTGAGCACCCTTGCTTCCAGAACTGGGTGTAGTGGTTTGAATGAGAATGGCCCTCATAACCTCATATATTCAAATCCAGGGATTGGAACTGTTTGAGAAGGATTAGGAGGTTTCGTCTTTTTGGAGTGGGTGTAGCCTTGTTAGAGGAGGTAATTTCAAAAGTCCACCCAGGCCCAGTGCCTGTGGATCAGAGTGTGAAGCTCTCAACTACTGCCCCAGCACCGTGACTGTCTGCTTTCCTCATGATGATCCTAGACTCAGTCCTGGAAACTGTAAGCAAGGCCACAATTCAATGCTTTCTTTGTATGAATTGCCTTGGTCTTGGGGTCTCATTAACACACTGTGCCAGATGAAGGGAAGCCCTCTGAGTAGCAGTGATGTCCTGCAACTGGATGTCTGGATCCCTTTCTGGACTCTCCAAGTGCAACCAATTTATGATGCCTTCTACCTTCACAGGGAGGAGCAGGTGGGGTGGCACAAGGGTCAAAAGGAAAGGAGGAGCTGCTTGTTGGAGGTGCCTAATGAATAAGTCTGTTCTGTAGAGGGAGGAACTTTCTAGAAAGGAAATGTGATCAGCAGAACTAGAAGCCAGAGAAGAGAAGACAGCACCAGTGGAAGATGAACCTCGTATTTTGCACTGTGTTTTTACCACTGAAGAAGTAATGGTACCCAGGAAGGCACAGCCTGACACCAGCAGACCCTCCCACCCTCATGGGAATGCAAAGCCTCCCTGGACAGTGCCAAAGCTCACTCTTTCTTGGATTTTTCTTGTTGTTAGTGGGTTGGTTGTTGGGTTGAATTGGCGTGGGTTTTCTGAGACAGGAACACACTTTGTATCCCAGGCTGGCTTTGAACTAACTCCAGTCCTCTTGCCCCATCACCCATAATGTTGGGATTACAGGCAACAGGCACTACACCATTAGAAATGGGTCTGGGATATCAGGAAAATGACCACACAATCCAAAGCAACAAGTTTTACTTCTGAGACGGAAACATGGCTGTAAATTAACCAAGCAAGCACACCACTGAAATCCCTCTGGGTTTCTATTCCTGATGCTAAGGGGTCCTTTTCCTCCTCTGAGTGATTGGTCAGAGATCAGCCTCATGTCCTTAACAGATAACTTAAAAGCTGAGCAGTTGATAAGTAAAGTGTAAACTTTGAGAACAGTACACACTTTGATCTCTGACAAGTGTTAACTGTTGGGAGGAATTTTTACCAGACAGTGTCTCTACAAACTCCTTTGTTAGGTTATAGGCTTGTCCCTTTAAGCCAAGAGCTCAGAGGCCAAAGAATCTGAGCTAGAGGAGACAGATCCCTGATGGGAAGAGGAAACTCACAGGCAGGACTCAGAGGTATGAAGAAAAGCAAACCCAAACTCAAGATAAATGCGGCACTGTCACCACACACACACACACACACACACACACACACACACACACACACCCACACACGCACTCAGATTCCCTAGCAGACGGTGTGAGGACTGGGGAGGTTATAGCAAGCTTTCTTGTAGGACTATCTTTGGACTGTGAGCCTGCAAATAATGACCCAGAGAATTAGTATTAATTATGGAAGCTTGCCCTTAACTTAGGTTTTTCCCCAACTACTTCTATAACTTAATTAACCTGTTTCTATTAATGTAGCTCAGCCACATGTCTCCGTTATCTCTTCTTAGTCCCTCACATCTGACTTGCTCCCGAGTCTGCTGGCAAAATCATGCACCTAGATTCCTCCTCCCAGTTTCTCTTTCTCTCTCCCCAGAAGTCCCTCCTAGTGTCTCCTGCATAGCTATTGGCCATTTAGCTCTTTATTAAACCAATCAGAAGGCGCCTTAGGCAGCGACACATTCTTACAGTGTAAACAAATATTCTGCAACAGGAAGGTGAAGCTGGGTCTTTCCCTGGTGCCTGCTAGAGGACGGTGGCAGTGGTATTAACAGGCCAGAGTTGAAGGAAACAAAACAAAACAGGGCAGCCAGGTCAGAGGGATTCTTAGGGGGCTTAGGCTGCAGCAAAACATCTGTCAACTGCTAGTGGACAAAAGTGAGAGAGAAAATAAACTGTAGAAGAGGAGGAAGAGAAACACTCTGCTAAACCAAAGAATTGCGACAGCTAACCCAACGGACCCTCCTAAGAAAGACGGGGCAGGCTGGGAATTCCCAGCACAAACCAGCAACTGTGCTGCTGACTGGGGGACTTTAATCCCAGTAAAGGATAACACTGGGGCCACATGAGGCTCTGCCCACAGTCAAGTGGAAATGAGACAAACAAGCTATCTTTGGATAACCACAACAGTAACAGTGTGGAAAGCCACCAGTGAGGACCTGTTAAATGATCAGTGTGCTTTGACTTTCAGATTTATTGAGCTTCAATTGACAAAACGATTGTATATATTTAAAGGGTAAAACAGAGCCAGGTATGGTTATACATACCTCTAACCCCAGCACTCCAGAGAGTCAGAGGCAGGTAGCATTTCAGGCTAGTCTGGGCTACCAGGCAAGTTCCAGGATAGCCAAAGCTACACAGAGAAACCCTGTCTTGAAAACACACACACACACACACACACAGAGAGAGAGAGAGAGAGAGAGAGAGAGAGAGAGAGAGAGAGAGAAGTAAAGGACTAAAGTCCATCTCATCTCATTAAATCTTTTGCATTTTTTCATCCTGATCAGAAAAACCAGTGCTGAGGGCCCTGAGTTGACAAAGAGCCAGAAGGTGGCAGTGTCTCCCCAGAGAGGTGCAGTAGAGTAGGCAGGCTCCCTCTCTTCCCAAACCAGAGCAGCCCCATATCATTCCTGGCAAAAATTTCCAGCCTACCAATTCCTGCCCCTAGCCCTGGGCCTCACATTGGTCGTCTGGCAGAACAAAATGCCAAGCACGACGTGGCTCAGGTGGTGTGGTTGCAGGCCGGGTGTTAAGATCTGGCAAGAATCTCCTCCATGAGTAGTGGGGCCAGAGACTGACCGCTGTCTCCAGGCTGTGGAGAGGCTCGCTTTCCTGTCCCCTGTCCTGGGTCCTGGTTGACCTCCCGGCATCTGCCTGATCCTCAGTGCCTTCCCCTGCTCCCAGCTTATCCTAAACTCAGTCACTTCCTCTCTTTAGGCAAGACTCTGGCTGAAAGCTTAGGCAGCAGAGGCAAAGCACCCCCAGTGTTGTGTCTATATACAGCTTTATTAAGATTTAAAGAATGAACTTATGCCGGGTGTTGGTGGCACACACCTTTAATCCCAGCACCCGGGAGGCAGAGACAGGTGGATCTCTGTGAGTTCGAAGCCAGCCTGGTCTACAAAGTGAGTTCCTGGGGGCTGGAGAGATGGCTCAGAGGTTAAGAGCACTGACTGCTCTTCCAGAGGTCTTGAGTTCAATTCCCAGCAACCACATGGTAGCTCACAACCATCCATTATGAGATCTGGTGCCCTCTTCTGGTGTGCAGATATACATGGAAGCAGAATGTTGTATACACAATAAATAAATAAATAAAATCTTTAAAAAAACAAAGTGAGTTCCTGTCTCAAAAAAAAAGAACAGCAACAAAAAAAAAAAAAAAATGAAGTCCAGCCTGGGCGACATGCATACACATAAAATAAAAACAAATCCCCCCCAAAAAAAAGATGGGCAGGGTGACATATTCCTTTAACTCAGCACATGGGAAGCAGAGACAGGTGGACCTCTATGAGTTGAAGGCCAGCCTGGGATACATAGTAAGTTCCAGGACAGCCAAGACTACAAAATGAGATGTAGTCTAAAAATAAAAATAAGTAAATAAATAAAATTTGAACCCAGTCCAGTGGTTCACTCCTGTAATCCTAGGGTTTAAGAGGCTGTGGCAGGAAGACAACAAGTTTGAAGTTTGAAACTTTGAGACTAATACCCAACCCCCTAACAAAAGGAGGAGCAGGGAGTTTCATCCACAGAACCCACATTAGGAGAGGTGACTCTGATCGCCACACTCTACAAGCACTCCATGTACATATACACACAAAATACATAAATAAATGTAAAAAAAAAGCCAACCACCCAGTCAACACACACTCCAGGCTCTGTTCACTTGTGCTGCATCTCCCTCTTTCTCCATCCCCCATCCTGTTGTTGGGGTCTCTCGCCACTGTCTTGCAATCTGTTCTTTGCCGAGTTACTTAGTTCCCCATGTGTGTAACCAGCTCTCCTCAACCATGTCCTTGGCACCCTCCCTTTCTCAGCTCAACTGGCTGATCGAGATATTTTCCCAAACAAAACCTGTTCTCACCCTGCTAAATGCATTGCAAACTTGCCATCTGGTGTCTACACGGGTCTCCCGAGAAACTGATGAGTGGGCAGCCGCAGCTGAGACTCGGGGCGCCTCTCTGCCAGCTGCCAGGCTGAGAGTAGACCCACAGCCTCACGAGTGGGGGCCGGGTCAGGAGAAAGGCACTTGGGGCAGCCTCTTGGCAGCCTGACACCAGCCCCAGCACTACAGTCCCACCTCTGTCTCAGGGGCGGGGCCTCAGAAGGGCAGGGCTGAAGCGGGAAACTGAGGGACATCAAGTGATGTCCCTCAGCCCAGGTGAGGAGGGACTCAGTCTGAACAAAAAGATGCTCGAGGCTCAGAGTCCCTGGGACCAGCCAGACCCAGGTGGGGGGTGGGTTGGTGATAGAAGACTAGACAGCAAGAAAGTCCCACCTTGGTGGAAATCCTGAGCTTTTGAGGCAGGGTGCCTCTGGAGCAGTTTGGGAGAGAGCAGGAACTAAAAAGGAAGGACCAAAGGCTATATAAGAACACAAGCCAAACCTGGAGGGGAAACAGATGCCTTGCAGGGATCCATCTCCGAAGCAGAGCAAGGAGAGGGGAGGTGAGACCAGTTCCCAGTGAAAACATTTACCAGCCCAGGCAGGAACGATGACAAGAGCTGACAAGTATACCTGCTTGAGACATGTGACAAGAGTATCTGCTTGAGACATACCAGATATTGTTCCAGCACTTCTGTCCAAGAAACAGCATGTGGTTGGGCGGTGGTGACTCACGTCTTTTGTCCTAGAACTCAGGAGGCAGAGACGGGCAGATCTTTGTGTGAGTTCGAGACCAGCCTGATCTACAAGAGCTAGTTCCAGGACAGGCTCCAAAGCCACAGAGAAATCTGTCTCGAAAGAAAGAAAGAAAGAAAGAAAAAAAGAAAGAAAGAAAGAAAGAAAGAAAGAAAGGAAACAGCATGCATGCAAGCCTCACCTGTGATTTAAAATTGTCTACTAGAACATTTAAAAGAGTACAAGAGCAGTATGGGCCTTCACAGGTCTGCCATCCCACTACATAAGAGAGTGAGGCAAGAGGATACATAGTAGGCCAGCCTTAGCTACATAGTGAGTGCCTATGTCAAAACAAGGACACATACATGGACAAAAAGGCTGGACAAGGTAGCACATACCCGTAATCCCAGCATTTAGGAGGTAGAGGCAAGAAGATGGGGATTCAAGGTCATCTTTCATTACACAAGTTTGAGGCCAGCCTGAATTATGAGAGACCCTGTCACAAACACTAAAAGAGCAAAGCTGAATTCACAATTAACACTAACTGTATTATTTGTGTGTGAGAGAGAGGAACAGTGAGAGGGAGGGTGAGGGGAGGGAGAGAGAGGAAGGGGGGTGTCTCACTATATAGTCCTAGTTGGCCTGGACCTCACTATTGTAGACCAGGTTAGTCTAAGAACTCACAAAGATCCACCTGCCTCTGCCTCCTAAGTACTGGTGGTATCAAAGGTGTATACCACCACACCCAGCTGGTAGTAATATAATACATTGTATTCAACTCAAATTCTATTCAACAGGGCTGGAGAGATAGATGGATCAGTTGTTAAAAACATTTGCTCTCTTTCCTAGGGAACCTGAGTTCTGTTCCTAGCACTCATGCATAGAAGCTCATAACTGTCTTTATGTAATTCCAGCTCTAGGGGATCTAATGCTTTCTTCTAACCTCCTTGGGCACACATAAATAAAGTCACAAAAATTTAAAATATAACTATTGCTCTGGTGCTCACTTTGGCAGCACATATACTAAAAGTGGAATGATACAGAGAAGATAAACATGGCCTCTGCACAAGGATGACACGCAAATTCGTGAAACATTCCATATTTTTGGGCCCCTTGTAGTAGACCAGTACTTATCCCTAGCATAGGAATGGACCCTGGGAGCCCATTTCACATAGAGAGATACTCCCTGAGTCTAGACACATGAGGGTAGGCCTAGGCCCTATCCCAAAGAATATGACAGACTCTGAGGACCCTACGGAAGGCCTCACCCTCCCTGGGGAGCAGAAAGGGGATGGGATAGGTAGGGTGTTAGTTGGGGAGGCCGGGGAGGAGGAAGGGGAGAGGGACCTAGGATTAACATGTAAAATAATCTTCTTTCTAATTAAAATAAAAAATATTGCTCTGTTATTACTAAGAAATTAAGGGTATTTACATTATTGTTATTTTCAGAATTTTTACTTATTTTATTTTCTGTGTGTGAGTGTTTTGCCTGCGTGTGTGCCTGTGCACCATGCACACTCAGTGCTCAATGAGGCCAAAAGAAGGCCTGGGATCCCCGGAACCGGAGTTAGGGATGGTTGTGAACTGATGCTGGGAATCAAGCCAGTGCCCTCCACAAGAGCAGCCACTTTGAATACAGAACCATCTCTCCAGCCCTGTGTCATTTAAAAAAAAATATTGTCATCATTATTATTATTTTAAACTATGTGTGGTGTGTATGTGTATGCAGGTATCCTCCTAGGGCAGCAGCATAGATAGGATCTCTGGGAACTGGAGTTATGGTCAGTTGTGAGTCCCCTGATGTATGGGGAATCAAACTCAGGTCCTCTGTAAGAGCAGGTCATTCTCTTAACATACATCTCTTCAGTCCCATAATACATACATACATACATACATACATACGTACATACATATACAATATATGCTTAATACAATGTATATACTTAATAATATATATATATATATATATCATATTAAGTCTCCAAAATCAAAATTGATGTTATATTTGTAACACACCTCAGTTTGGAGCAGCCATGTGTCAAGAGTTTAAAAACTACAGGTTTTAAACTGCAATGGACAATGCGGTCTGAACCCTTCAGAGATACTAACTCATTTCTTCCTCACAGCCATGTTTGTATTATTTGAATTTATAATATAAAAGTTAGGGCAGCCAGTAATTGTGGCACAGCCTTTAATCTTAGCACTCAGCACTCTAGAGGCAGAGGCAGGAGGATCTCTGTGAGTTTGAGGCCAGCGTGTTTTACAAAGTGAGTTCCAGGACAGCTAGGGATACACAGGGAGAAAACCTGTCTGGAAATCTGCTCCCCGCCCCCTCCTCCTCCCACAAAAAAAAAAAATAATAATAATAATAATTTGAGCTAAAGAGATGGCCCAGTGGTTAAGGACTCTGACTGCTTTTCCAGAAGACCCAGGTTTGATTCCCAGAACCCACATGGTGGATGGTTCATAACCATCTCTAACTCCAGTTCCAGGGGGGTCCCAGGACCTCTTTTGGCCTCCACAGGTACCAGGAATGTGCATGGTAAAATACTCATTTACATAAAATAACATAATAAAAAATTTTTAAAAAGGGCTGGAGAGAGGGGGCTCAGCAGTTAAGAGCACTGACTGTTCTTCCAGAGGTCCTGAGTTCAATTCCCAGCAACCACATGGTGGGTCACAACCATCCGTTATGAGATCTGGTGCCTCTTCTGGTGTGCAGATAAATATGGACGCAGAATGTTGTATACATAAGAAATAAATAAAATCTTAAAAAAAAAAGCATACAGAAGACTTAAATGTCACCCAGAAGGAAAATAACCAAGTTAACATCTGAACCTGTGAGTCAGCATCCTGTGTCTGGTGTCCTAACCACTGGACAGTGCTGTAACCGCTCCAAATCACAGCTCCCAGGAACTTAGTGACTAAGTAAGATGGTTGCTGATCATTGGAGTATGCTTCCCAGAGGGGACACTGAGGACCAGGGAAAAAGTACCTTTCTGCTTCAGGTGATCTGGGTGGCATCTGATGCTACGTAAAGTGAAAACTGTCAGGAAACCACGTTACCAAGTATTTCAATGAATGCCGGGGAGAAAGAGGCCAGTGGTGGCCACTGTATTCCACATTTAAGGGAAAGGACTTTGAAAAGTTCAAAGGAAAATGACCCCATAGCTATGAGAAAGAATGATTTTATATAGTTTTCATAACAATTTTATTATATTTTTTTAAAAGCCGGGCAGTGGTGGCACGTGCCTTTTTTTTTTAATATTTTTATTTATTTATTATGTACACAGTCTTCTGCCTGCACTTCAGCAGTGGGCACCAGACCTCATTCAAGGTGGTTGTGAGCCACCATGTGGTTGCCGGGAATTGAACTCAGGACCTCTGGTAGAACAGTCAGTGCTCTTAACCGCTGAGCCATCTCTCCGGCCCATTTTTAATCACTTTATTTTTTAATTTATTTATTTTTATTTTATGGATATTGGTGTTTAGCCTGAATGTATGTCTGTGAGAGGATGTCCAGGTTCCCTGGAACTGGAGTCACAGACAGTTGTGAGCCGTTATGTGGGTGCTGGGAATTGAACTCAGGCCCTCTGGAAGAGCAGCCAGTTCTCTTAACTGCTGAGATATCTCTCTATCCCTGTTATTTATTTATTTATTATTATTATTATTATGTTTGATTGGTTTTTTTGTTTGTTTGTTTGAGACATGGTTTCTCTATGGCTTTGGAGGCTGTCCTGGAACTCGTTCAGTAGACCTGGCTGGTCTCAAACTCACAGAGATCCTCCTGCCTCTGCCTCCACCTCCTGAGTGCTGGCACTAAAGGTGTGCACCACTACCGCCTAGCTTATTATGCTTTTTTGAGACAGAGTTTCTCTGTGTAACTCTGGATGTTCTGGAACTAGCTCTATAGATCAGGTTGGCCTCGAACTCATAGAGATCCACCTGCCTCTGCCTACTGAGTGCTAAGATTAAAGGCATTTGCCACCACTGCCCAGTTTATTATTATTATATATTGAGACAAGATTTCACTATGTAGCTCTGGCTGGCCTGGAGCTTTCTATGTAGACCAGGCTGGCTTCAAATTCAGAGATTCATCTGCCTCTGCTTTCTGAGTGCTGGGATTATGGGTGTTTATCACCATGCCCAGATCTTATTATTTTATTTTGAGACAGGGATTTCATGTAGCCCAGGCTAGCCTCAAACTCACTATGTTGGGAAGGAGATGGCCTTGAACTTCTGATTTTTCTGCCTCCACCTCCCAAGTGCTGGGATACAAGCAAGGGCCACCACACCCAGTTTGGAAGATGCTGGGGATGGAGTCCAGCACAATGTGCTAGGCAAGCATTTCTTTATCTGAGCTACACCTCTAGCCCTACCCCACCATTTTAGAGGGATGCCTAGTAGCCTTTCAGATAATCTGTTCTATATAATTTATTTGCAATCTCCTATTTGGGAAGGATATTTTAATAATATAACTAACCAGTAGCCAAGTGTGGTGATGTAAGTCCTAGAGGCTGAGGCAGGAAAATCTCTAAATTCAAGGCCAGTCTACATTAGTGAGAACCTGTCTCAATATGTCTCAATATTAAAAAAAAAAAAAAAAAGTGCCAGCCAGGCGGTGGTGGTGCTGTGGCAGAGGCAGGTGGATCTCTGTGAGTTCAAGACCAGCCTGTCTACAAGAGCTAGTTCCAGGATAGCCTCCAAAGCCACAGAGAAACACTGTCTTGAAAAACCAAAATAAAAAAAAAAAAAGTGCCAGGTTGTGGTGGCACATGTCTTTAATCCCAATACGCAGGAGGCAGAGGCAAGTGGATCTCTGAGGTGAAGGCCACCCTAGTCTACAAAGCAAGTTCTAGGACAGCCAGGGCTACACACACACACACACACACACACACACACACACACACACACACACACACACGGTCTCAAAAAACAAACAAACAAAAGCTAGCCCTGTAATTAACATGCTTACAATTTGTTTTTCTCCAATAATCCAGTATATGGTCAATAACCTTTAATTCTCCACTGAGTTGCCATGGCAGTGAGCCATGTCTTCCCAAGTCTTACAAGTTTTCATTGTCTACAACAGTCTGTGAACTTGGCCACTTAGAACAGTGACACAGCTGGGCATGGTGGTATACACCTATAATCCCAGCACTTGAGAAGCTGGGGCTGGAGAATCACTTTGAGTTCAAGGCCAGCCTGAGCTACATAGAACACATAATGAGTTCATTACCAGCTTGGACTACTGAGGAAGTCTGTCAAAAAAAGGGGAGGAGGAAACGGGGGGATGGAAGACTTAGTATAGGGCTGGGATATGTATCTCAGTGGTAGCACACC